>NW_025745979.1:0-70000 GCF_021184085.1 Oncorhynchus gorbuscha | reverse complement strand
TGTTATTTTTTTATTAGAAATATACAGACATATCCTTTAATTATCCTCTTTAAAGAAGACAGACTGACAGGAAGATCATTGTTAAGTATGTATTTAATCTCATCAACCCAACAATATCTTCATAGTAACTTTCAAGCAAAATAATCACTCATCATTTCAAGAGAAACACATGCAAACGTTTGGCGCCAGTCTATTTCAACGCTCTCTATCACGCTAAAGTTTAAACAGAATGACACTAGGTCTATTTACAACAAGTACCTTATGGCCGGGATTCAATCAGTGCTTTACTATGTTTGACATTTAATGAGCCGACATGTGCAGCATTTCCCTTGAATACCATCTCCACGAACGTGGTACCATTACCTTTAAAAGCTGCATTGTCTACAAGCGCCATTTGTCTGAGTCCCGGCCAATATCGCAATTTTCTTGCAAAATATGGACAATTTGAGAAGCTATTTGGCTGGTTTACACTCTCTGTGTACATAACCTGCAGACCCAATAGTAACACTGTTGACACTGTTGTATATGCTACTGCCCCTACGGCAGCTCAGGCTCTGACTCTTCAGTCTGCTTTTACTACCTTGCAGAAAGCCTTAGTTGACCTGAAGTTGGTACAAGACGCTGGTAAATCCAAGTACATGTTATTTTCCTAATCATGTAATAATGTAACTGATGATTTGTGCATAAGTACCTCAGATGGTGCCCTTATTGATCGTGTCCCCACCTATAAATATCTGGTCATCTGAATTGATGAAAAGGTATGTTTTAAAAAGCATGTTGATGAGTTAGTCAAGAAATTAAGAGTTAAATTGGGCTTCTCCTGTAGGAATAGGGCTTGCATTTCATCAAATAGTAGAAAACAGATCATTCAGTCTTCATTCATTCCTGTTATAGATGATGGTGATATTATAAACATGAATGCAGCTAACAGGGTTATGAAGCCCTTGGACACAATTTATAATAGTGCACTTCAAGGTAAAACATCTGACAGACACTCACCACTGTATACTGTCACGCCTTCTTCCGAAGTCGTTGCCTCTCCTTGTTCGGGCGGTGCTCGGCGGTCGACGTCACCGGTCTTCTAGCCATCATTGATCCATTTGTCATTTTCCATTGGTTTTGTCTTGTCTTCCCACACACCTGGTTTCAATCCCATTCATTACCTGTTGTGTATTTAACCCCGTTTCCCCTTATGTCTTTGTCAGAGATTGTTTTATTGTCAGTGTAGTTTTTGTTGTATAGGTGCGCGACGGGTCCTCGTACCCATGTTTTTCATGTCTGTACATTTGAGTGTTATGGAGCATGTTCTGTGGACATTTATTAAAAGACTCCATTTCCACTCTATTCTGACTCTCCTGCGCCTGACTTCCCTGCCACCTATACACACCACGCTGACACATACTTTATCATCAAGCTGGTTGGACCTCGCTATAAACACGTACAGTTGGAAGTCATTATAAATGGGTTTTCAACCACTCCACACATTTCTTGTTAAAGAGGAGAAATGTAATATGTCTGTATATTTCTAGTAAATATTGACAATAATTATAATAAAACATAGAATAATAATAATATTTAAATATATTTATCCTTTAAATCAATAGTCAGGTCCAGCTGTAATGGTGTCAGAAATGTACATTTAATACTTCTGCACTGACCACCATATTAGGAAACTAGAGCCGGGAGATTTTCCTGAGCATCTGACCTGGTCTGGGAAAACTCAGGGCCCATCCATCCCCAACATTCTACACACCACCACATATTCTCTTCAACCATACTAAACATCACTTAGTGTTGTCATAACCAGTGGAAAACATTCTACACAGCACCACATATTCTCTTCAACCATACTAAACATCACTTAGTGTTGTCATAACCAGTGGAAAACATTCTACACAGCACCACATATTCTCTTCAACCATAATATCTTATGTTTCACAGAGTCGTGACTAAACAACGACATCATTAAATCAAATCATCAAATCAAATCAAATTGTATTTGTCACATACACATGGTTAGCAGATGTTAATGCGAGTGTAGTGAAATGCTTGTGCTTCTAGTTCCGACAATGCAGTAATAACCAACGAGTAATCTAACCTAACAATTCCACAACTACACAGTATATACATATGCATATGAGATGAGTAATGTAGGGTATATAAACATAAAGTGGAATAGTGTAAAGTGGCTAGTGATACATGTATTACATAAAGATGGCAAGATGCAGTAGATGATATAGAGTACAGTATATACATATGCATATGAGATGGGTAATGTAGGGTATGTAAACATTATATTAAGTGGCATTGTTTAAAGTGGCTAGTGATACATTTTTACATCAATTCCCATCATTTTCCATAACTATAGTGGCTGGAGTTGAGTCAGTATGTTGGCAGCAGCCACTCAATGTTAGTGGTGGCCGTTTAACAGTCTGATGGCCATGAGATAGAAGCTGTTTTTCAGCCTCTCGGTCCCAGCTTTGATGCACCTGTACTGACCTCGCCTTCTGGATGATAGCGGGGTGAACAGCCAGTGGCTTGGGTGGTTGTTGTCCTTGATGATCTTTATGATCCTTCCTGTGACATCAGGTGGTGTAGGTGTCCTGGAGGGCAGTTAGTATGCCCCGGTGATGCGTTGTGCAGACCTTACTACCCTCTGGAGAGCTTTACGGTTGTCGGCGGAGCAGTTGCCGTACCAGCCCGACAGGATGCTCTCGATTGTGCATCTGTAGAAGTTTGTGAGTGCTTTTGGTGACAAGCCAAATTTCTTCAGCCTCCTGTGCCTTCTTCACAATGCTTTCTTTGTGGGTGGACCAATTCCGTTTGTCCGTGATGTGTACGCCGAGGAACTTAAAACTTACTACCCTCTCCACTACTGTCCCGTCGATGTGGATAGGGGGGTGCTCCCTCTGCTGTTTCCTGAAGTCCACAATCATCTGCTTTGTTTTGTTAACGTTGAGTGTGAGAATATTTTCCTGAAGCCACACTCCGAGGGCCCTCACCTCCTCCCTGTAGGCCGTCTCGTCGTTGTTGGTAATCAAGCCTACCACTGTAGTGTCGTCCGCAAACTTGATGATTGAGTTGGAGGTGTGCATGGCCACGCAGTCGTGGGTGAACAGGGAGTACAGGAGAGGGCTCAGAACGCACACTTGTGGGGCCCCAGTGTTGAGAATCAGCGGGATGGAGATGTTGTTACCTACCCTAACCACTAGGGGGCAGTCTGCACATGCTCTGAGGACGCGGCTGGGGATGCCGTCTGGAACTGCAGCCTTGCGAGGGTTAACACGTTTAAATGTTTTACTCACGTCGGCTGCAGTGAAGGAGGGTCCGCAGGTTTTGGTAGCGGGCCGTGTCAGTGGCACTGTATTGTCCTCAAAGCGGGCAAAAAAGTGATTTAGTCTGTCTGGGAGCAAGACATCCTGGTCTGCGACGGGGCTGGTTTTCTTTTCGTAATCCGTGATTTATTGTAGACCCTGCCACATACCTCTTGTGTCTGAGCCATTGAATTGCGACTCTACTTTGTATCTATACTGACGCTTAGCTTGTTTGAATGCCTTGCAGAGGGAATAGCTACACTGTTTGTATTCGGTCATGTTTCCGGTCACCTTGCCCTGGTTAAAAGCAGTGGTTCGTGCTTTCAGTTTCGTGCGAATGCTGCCATCAATCTACGGTTTCTGGTTTGGGAGTGTTTTAATAGTTGCTGTGGGTATATCATCGTACATGCACTTTCTAATGAACTCGCTCACCGAATCAGCGTATTTGACAGTGTTGTTGTTGGACGCAATGCGGAACATATCCCAATCAACGTGATCGAAGCAGTCTTGAAGCGTGGAATCAGATTGGTCGGACCAGCGTTGAACAGACCTGAGAGCGGGAGCTTCTTGTTTTAGTGTCCGTCTGTAGGCTGGAAGCAACAAAATGGGGTCGTGGTCAGCTTTTCCGAAAGGAGGGCGGGGGGAGGGCCTTATATGCATCGCAGAATTTAGAATAACAATGATCCAGGGTTTTATCAGCCCTGGTTGCACAATCGATATGCTAATAGAATTTAGGGAGTCTTGTTTTCAGATTAGCCTTGTTAAAATCCCCAGCTACAATGAATTCAGCCTTAGGATATGTGTTTTCCAGTTTACATAGAGTCAAATAAAGTTTGATCAGTGCCATCAATGTGTCTACTTGGGGGGGAATATATACGGCTGTGATTATAATCGAAGAGAATTAAACCTCTACCAGCATGTTAAACATGCAACCAGAGGGAAAATAACTTGGTAGACAGAGACTCGTACAAAGCTCTCCCTCGTCCTCCATTTGGCAAATCTCACCATAATTCTATCCTCCTGATTCCCGCTTACAACCGAAAACTAAAGCAGGAAGCACCAGTGACTCGGTCAATAAGAAAGTGGTCAAATGAAGCAGATACTAAGCTACATGACTGTTTTGCTAGCACAGACTGGAATATGTTCAGGGATTCTTTGGATGCCATTGAGGAGTACGCCAGATCAGTCCCAACAGTGACCGTATGTACATATCCCAACCAGAAGTCATGGATTACAGATAACATCTGCACAGAGCTAAAGGGTAGAGCTGCCGCTTTCAAGGAGCGGGACTCTAACCCGTCAGCTTATAAGAAATCTGTTATACCTCCAACGAACCATAAAACATGCAAAGCGTCAATACGGGACTAAGATGGAATTGTCACTATCGACACTCATCGGATGTGGCAGGGCTTTCAAACTATTACAGACTACAAAGGGAACACAGCCGCAAGCTGCCCAGTGACACAGACCTACCAGACGAGCTAAAATACTTCTATGCTCGCTTCGAGGCAAGTAACACTGAAAGATGCATGAGAGCACCAGCTGTTCAAGACGACTATGTGATCACGCTCTCCGTAGCCGATGTGAGTAAGACCTTTAAACATGTAAACATTCACAAAGCCGCAGGGCCAGATGGATAACCAGGACATGTACTCTGAGCATGCGCTTACCAACTGGCAAGCGTCTTCACTGACATTTTCCACCAGTCCCTGACTGAGTCTGCAATACCAACATAGTCCTTGTGCCCAAAAACACTAAGGTACCATGCCTAAATGATTACCGACCCGTAGCACTCATGTCTGTGCCAAGAAGTGCTTTGAAAGGCTGGTCATGGCTCACATCAACACCACTTGGTGGTGGTAGGCCTGTGGTAGGCCTGATCACCCACAACAAAGAGACAGCCTATGGGAGGAGGTCAGAGACCTGGCCGTGTGGTGCCAGGACAACAACCTCTCCCTCAACGTGATCAAGAAATAATTGTGGACTACAGGAAAAGGAGGAACGAGCCCACCCCCATTCTCATCAACGGGTTCTGTAGCGGAACAGGTTGAGAGCTTCAAGTTCCTTGGTGTCCACATCACTAACAAACTATCATGGTGCAAACACACCAAAATAGTCGTGAAGAGAACACAACAAAGCCTATTCCCCTTCAGGAGACTGAACATATTTGGCATGGGTCCTCAGATCCTCAAAAGGTTCTACAGCTGCCTTATCGAGAGCATCCTGACTGGTTGCATCACTCCCTGGTACAGCAACTGCACGGCCTCCGACTGCAAGTCACTACAGAGTGTACGGCCCAGTACGTCACTGGGGCCAAGCTTCCTGCCATCCAGAACCTCTATACCAGACGGTGTCAAAGGAAGGCCCTAAAAATTGTCAAAGACTCCACCCACCTTAATCATAGACTGTTCTCTCTGCTACCGCACAGCAAGCAGTACCGGAGAGCCAAACATGTTTTCCTTAAGGACCAATGCAACCACCAATTGGGGAGAGATAAGCAAATGTGTTCAATAACCGTTTGTTGAATTTGAATGAAGGTTTAGTGCAGAGGGGGTTATACACAGTGGGTTACCTGACATGGAAGATGAACATACACTCAAGTCCTCCAAAAATGGGGCAATCACTCATCAGCTGATGCAATCCATACATGATGATTTGCGAAAAACTTTTTCCACAACTAATGACTGAGTGAGACAAAACTACTGTCACAACTGGACAAAGACATCAATCAACCTAATTAACCGGCTGTTGTCAGAGTTGTGCATGTTCGAGTGAAACCAACAACATTATCCCTACAGCAGAAGAGAAACCTGGTGAATGTCATTATTGCAGGATTTTTGGTCACTGGCAACGAGAATGTCGGAAAAGAAAATGTGTTCTTATGAGGAATGGCCAGAAGAAGCAGGGTCCATCTAAGGGAAAACAGCCCCAACAGCCCCAATGACACAATGCTGATGCAGATATTTAAGACGCTCTCTCTGGCTCAGCAGCAGAGTTTGCTGGGTGCTGTGGAGGTAAACTAACAGACGCCCTCTTACGTCTCAGCTGGTGTACATATGAAATCGGATGGAATATATGTGAACATGATGGTTAACCATTTTATTTGTACTTACAGATTACATACAAGTTTGATTTTAAGGCACATGAAAGTTCACCTTTTAGAGAAGGAATTTCGGCAAAAAAAAACAGATTTGATAAAAAATATTTTTTTACGTTCAAACAGCTCTCCTGTGAAGTCGTGACTTGCGATATATGCCTAGTTCCCTGAATCGGGTCAAATTTGAACAAAATTATGTAATCTTAGTGACAAACAAGAAACCTAAGTTCAAAGTAGAACATACAATTATTAACAAAACAACCATAAATGAATGCTTATGCTAAATTATTGGGCCTAATCCCATACCTATCCATCCCATCCTAAAATGTATTGTACAATTAATCAAACAAACCAACAACAATCCTGAAATGCTAAACAACACTAATGCTAACGTGCAATGTCTCACAAAATTATATTGCTACATGCCACTAAAAAAACAACTATTTATCAAATGAAAAATAACAAAATGTATTAAATGACCATATTGCAGGTACTAAGAAGTTAGGCTGCGCCACGGTATTGGTAGGACAATTTTGATTAATAAATGAGTATTTAACAAAGAGCTCTACCATAATTTAGTGATAGTTTGTCACAAAAACCTGTACTTTCAGTGCCCACAACTGTAAGTCTAATGTGTCTCTGGCTCTCTTGGACATGGCAGCCTTCCCTCTCTGTAGAGGTGCATCAGGGGTGAGACCAGGACACTGAAGATGTTAACAATCACTAACATGGGGAAGACCTTGCAGAAGAGGTCAAGACTAGATAACAGAGCGGTCCAACCAACAACCATTGGGATGGAGCTCGCCAAGATAATCACCAGGTTGATTAAGACGATCCCAAAAGCTCTCATCTTATGTGGGTCTGTCTTTCCCTGTTTATTCTCTCCCCCTCTGGCCCCCTCTACCTCTCCTGGACCAGGCTGCTTCAGCACACGCAGAATGAAGAAGCAGCAGAGAGAAATGACGGCCAACCCAAAGCAATAGACAGAACTGATCACATAACTTCCAGCTTCATCATGACCCATTGAAGTGGTAGGAGAACATGCAAATGCGAGAGACAACAGCCAGACAGCGGTAGAACACGCCACCCTGTACCTCCGGAGTCTGTACTTGAGGAAAGCCACAGGTTGGGCCACCGCCAGGTAGCGCTCCACACAGATGCAGCTCTGGAGCAGGGGCCTGCAGGTCCAGACGAGGTAATACAGGACATTATTATTATTCCGTAACATGACGTTCTTCGTGAGTAAGTAGGTTGTCACCGCAAGGACAAAATGGACACAGAACAACAGCTCCACTGCAAACAGGTTAATAGGGAAGACCTGGGTGGGTTTGAGACCTCCAGAGAGACTTCCACTCAGAGAGAGCCAGAGGCACCAGACCAGAGCTGGCGTCCCCAGTAGGAAGCACAGGACCTGGACAGCATGGCCAAGCACTGGCACAACATAGCCCTGGTCCAAGCAAAACTCCCATCTGTCAAAGTAAGTGTGATTTCCTGAAGAGGCATTCATCCTTTTGGAGCAAGAGATATGAGAGAGGGAGGATTACACGATTCATGACATTTTGATTCAGTATATATTGTAGGCAAAAAAAACGGATTTAATATATTGATGCAAACATACATAAAAACACTTGTATACATGTAAGTCTGCTCTTATGTCAGTCTAGACATTGTGAATTGACTCAGAAAGTCTGAATGAAAACATGAAGAGGAGATGTAAAACAATTAGCCTGAGATAAAATGCTGAATTAGGTTACGATATAAAATAACCTACCTTAGTTGTTTTTTTAAAGTCAGACCTTGCTATTGGATATTGGTGGTTCTCTCTCCTGCAGAAGGCTTAGTCCAACCCAACGGAACAACATCTACATGTATGAGTGATTGTATCCAAAGCTCTCTGTCCTGTTGTCTTCCTAACAAGTCACGTGTTGTGTTATTTACATACACACACCTGTGGGCAGTGATGAATTGAGCACTATTCTGTCATAAGTTTACAGCAAGTCATTGTATTTGACTAGAAAAACACACACACACACACACACACACACACACACACACACACACACACACACACACACACACACACACACACACACACACACACACACACACACACACACACACACACACACACACACACACACACACACACACACACACACACACACACACACACACACACACACACACACACCTGCTCAGGGATTTGCATTCTGGCATTGTTGGAAATATAAGCATTATCACTCATTTCACTCAGCACCTGTCTTTCCCAGCCACAAGTCAGTCCAGCCACCTGCAAGGAATGACTCTTTCACCTTACATAATCAAATCATATGGGTTTCAGATATACACAGTAATAGTGTTGTCTGGATTCAGGGTCTCTCTCTATTTACATCATCAGTCAAATCAATCAAATGTCTTTATAAAGCCCTTCTTACATCTGCTGATGTCACAAAGTGCTGGACAGAAACCCAGTGTCACGCCCTGATCTTAGAGATCCTTTATTCTCTATTTTGGGTATGTCGTGGTGTGACTAGGGTGGGCATTCTAGTTTTGTTATTTCTATGTTGGCCTGGTATGGTTCCCAATCAGAGGCAGCTGTCTATCGTTGTCTCTGATTGGGGATCATATTTAGGCAGCCTTTTCCCACCTGTTTGTTATGGGATCTTGTCTATGTGTACTACATTAGCTTCACGTTTCGTTTTTGCGCTTTATTGTTTTCTGCGTGTTTAACTTCTAATAAAAGATGATGGAACCATGCCACGCTGCACTTTGGTCCGAGTCTTACAACAACGACGTGACAGAAGATCCCACCACCCACGGTTCAAGCAGCGTGCCCAGGAGGAGCAGGGATCCTGGGCCTGGGAGGACATCCTGGACTTGGGACGAAATAATGGCAGGAGACAAAAGCCTGCCATGGAAGCAGGCGGAAGCAGCGAAGGAGGGACTGCAACGACACCGGGTTACGTGGCCACGACGTAGGCCCAAGAAGCAGCCTCAAAAAATGTTGGGGGCACACGGGGTGGTCTGAGCCGAGGGGTGAACCAGAGCCAGTCTGGGAGAGAAAGGTGAACTTGGAGGGGAGTGAAGGGAGTGAATCAGAGACAGTTAACCTCTTGAATCTATAGGGGCGCTATTTCATTATTGGATAAAAAAACATGCCCGTTTTAAGCGCAATATTTTGTCACAAAAAGATGCTCGACTATGCATATAATTCTGCCTGATCTATCATTTCCCCAAGGTGTCTGCAGCATTGTGACGTATTTGTAGGCATATCATTGGAAGATTGACCATAAGAGACCACATTTACCAGGTGTCCGCCCGGTTTCCTGCGCCGAAATTGGTGCGCAAACCTCAGCTGCATGTATTTTTCCATGGGATTCAGAGAAGAAAGCGGCTTCCACGAACGATATATCAATGAAGAGATATGTGAAAAACACATTGAGGATTGATTCTAAACAGCGTTTGTCGTGTTTCTGTCGATATTATGGAGTTAATTTGGAAAAAAGTTTGGTTTTGATGACTGCATTTTCGTTTTTTTTGGTACCCTAACGTGATGTACAAAACGGAGCGATTTCTCCTACACAAAGAATATTTCAGGAAAAACTGAACATTTGCTATGTAACTGAGAGTCTCCTCATTGAAAACATCTGAAGTTCTTCAAAGGTAAATGATTTTATTTGAATCCTTTTCTGGTTTTTGTGCAAATGTTGAGGCTATAAATAGGATCCCGGATCCGGGATTGCTCGACGCAAGAAGTTAAGGAGTTGAGGGGAAATTGGAGGAGGGAGTTATGAGAGAGCTGTTGTGTTAGTGGTTAGAGCGTTGCACTAGTAACCGGAAGGCTGCAAGTTCAAACCCCCAAGCTGACAAGGTACCAATCTGTTGTTCTTCCCCTGAACAGGCAGTTAACCCACTGTTCCTAGGCCGTCATTGAAAATAAGACTTTGTTATTAACTGACATACCTAGTTAAATTAAGGAAAAATAAAATAAAAATGAGGCACGACATTCGCCCTTAGGAGCGTGTCCTCAGTTTAAAGATACTAGAGACACGACACCACATTATTATTTCCTCATTAATGACGAGACTGCAACTGGAACAGTTGAACCGGGCTGTGGGTAAGCTCTGGTGCAATTTTTTAAGGGGGGGCTGCCTCTCGTGCCTGTCGCACTTCCGTGCTGCCTCCTCCTCATACCACTCAGCTTCCGCTGCCTCCAGCTCTGCCTTGGGGTGGCGATTTTGCCCAGCCTGTGCCCAGGGTCCCTTGCCGTCAAGTATCTCCTCCCATGTCCAGGAGTCCGGAGATCGCTGCTGCCCGATACCACGCTGCTTGGTCCTTGGTTGGTGGGTGTTTCTGTAACGGATCTCGTCCTCTTCTGAGGAGGAGTAGCGAGAAGGGGATCGGCGGACCAATTTGCAGCATGGTAAGTGTTCATGATGCTGTAGACACCTTGGGGAATACGTAGAAAGTGTAATCTGATTGATTGCTCATTCACAGCTCAATAGGGACTCATTGGAACGCAGCGTTTTCAAAACTTGGGGCACTTCCAGATTGGATTTTTCTCAGGCTTTCGCCTGCAACATCAGTTCTGTTATACTCACAGACAATATCTTTACAGTTTTGGAAACGTTAGAGTGTCTTCTATGTCAATTATATGCATATTCTAGCATCTTGTCCTGAAAAGATATCCCGTTTAAAACGGGAACGTTTTTTTTTTCCAAAAATGAAAATACTCCCCCTAGAGTCGCAAGAGTTTTTAATGAATCAAAACTGGTCACTGAAATACAAAAAAACAATAAAGTGAATGAACAAAAACTGAAACAGTCCTGTCTGGCGACATACACAAAGACAGATAATAAACACCCACGAAACACAGGTGGAAAAAGGCTACCAAAGTATGATTCTCAATCAGAGACAACTAACGACACCTGCCTCTGATTGAGAACCATACTAGGCCGAACACAGGTGGGGGGGGGTATGGTCACACCAGCCTTCACTTTGGCAGGGATATTTGGTTTACTAACTGAATTGACTAAATTTGCCCCACCTCTGATTGTCAAAATGTTCCTGATGATTGGTGGTTGATTTTTCAGAGTTGTGGCTGGTTGGTTGTTTGGGGCGCTCACCTCCAGGTCCTGGTGGTTTTTGTGGCTCCTGCTGAGGTTATTCTTTTCATCATAATTTCCGCTGTAGAACTTAGAATACACCTTGCAGAAGAAGCATGTCTTGGGAACCAGAAACTCCATGCTTGATAGTGATCAAACAGACCAGAAACAAAACAAGCTTCAAGTATACAAATGACGTGATTATACTATTGGCCCTACTGTATGTAAACATATACACACCACACCTAGCACCACACCTGATAATAGCTAATCATAATTATTTTAGCATTAGAAATGCCCAACTCAATTTGAACAATTTGTTGATTGTCAATAGCAGCATTTTTTGCGTCTCAACGACAGGGCTGTGAGCGTTGAAAGAAGGGATGCTGCACTCTTTATAAAAGAAAGGTTTCTCTCTGTCTCCTCCTCCCCCTCCTGAGATCTCATACTTTGCTTCGACTCTACTGAGAGATGAAAGAAAAGATGAAGGAAGGTGCAGGGTCGTCACTGAGTTGTGACTGATCTGTTTGTTGCTGTGTGATTAGTGTGTGTGTGTGTGTGTGTGTGTGTGTGTGTGTGTGTGTGTGTGTGTGTGTGTGTGTGTGTGTGTGTGTGTGTGTGTGTGTGTGTGTGTGTGTGTGTGTGTGTGTGTGTGTGTGTGTGTGTGTGTGTGTGTGTGTGTGTGTGTGTGTGTGTGTGTGTGTGTGTGTGTGTGTGTGTGTGTGTGTGTGTGTGTGTGTGTGTGTGTTTTCCTACTTTATTATAATGTCCTGACAAGGTAGGAAAACAATATATACTTTTGAAAAGTCCGGACTTTGTGTGTGTGTGGGTTAGTGTTAGGGTTAGAATTACATTAATACATTACAGTATTTCATTCTTATCTACAATACCAGCCTAGGAACAGTGGGTTAACTGCCTAGTTCATTACAACAGATTTTTACCTTGTCAGCTCGGGGATTCGATTCACCAACCTTTCGGTTACTGGCCCAGAGCTCTAACCACTAGGGTACCTGCCGCCCCTGCTTAGGAATATGGTTCTACCAAGAACTGTTTTGATCAGAATAATCCTTTTTGGAAGACAAGGGTTCTTTGTAAGGCAAAAGGTTCTAACTAGAATGTTTAACATCCTAGAACCATTTTTTTGGTTCTAGCTAAGAGTTGTTACAGCTAAGACTATTGAAGCAGTCTCAATATTCAATCTTCCCTACCCTGGCAGTCATTCTGAATGCAGATTGCGGGTGAAAAACAATTCCACTTGTTGGATATCCTAAATCTGTCTGGATTCCAATAGGAATTACACATCACTTTACAAGCCAGCATAATGTGATTTGCAGGCATGATGTGGCCTGTAAACCAGGAGATTCCTAACACCACTGTGTTAGTGTATAACTAGGCCCTCAAAGAAAGGCCTTATATTTGATTTGCATTGTCATAAGTCATTAAAGGTTAATAAAGCTGGTGGAACTGTTCATAGATGGTTCTAGGGAGAACCTTTAGTTGATAAATTGGGTCTTGGCAGAACCCTTCATAGACGATTCTAGGTAGAACAATATACACAGGGTTATTTGAAAAACATTACGTTGAGGATTCTAGATAGAACCCTCTGCAAAGGGTTCTACCCAGCACCAAAGAAGGTTCCTCTATGGTTCTACTTAGCACCTTTTATTCTAAGAGTGTACCACAATTGATTTGTCTGAGATCTCCTCTACCACAGTTTAACATCTAGCCATCTAGTGATTACCATATCTTCCACTGTTTAACATCTAGTCATCTAGTGATTACCATATCTCCCACTGTTTAACATCTAGTCATCTAGTTGTTACCATATCTTCCACTGTTTAACATCTAGCCATCTAGTTGTTATCATATCTTCCACTGTTTAACATCTAGCCATCTAGTTGTTACCATATCTCCCACTGTTTAACATCTAGTCATCTAGTTGTTACCATATCTTCCACTGTTTAACATCTAGTCATCTAGTGATTACCATATCTTCCACTGTTTAACATCTAGTCATCTAGTGATTACCATATCTCCCACTGTTTAACATCTAGTCATCTAGTGATTACCATATCTTCCACTGTTTAACATCTAGTCATCTAGTTGTTACCATATCTTCCACTGTTTAACATCTAGTCATCTAGTGATTACCATATCTTCCACTGTTTAACATCTAGCCATCTAGTTGTTATCATATCTTCCACTGTTTAACATCTAGCCATCTAGTTGTTACCATATCTCCCACTGTTTAACATCTAGTCATCTAGTTGTTACCATATCTTCCACTGTTTAACATCTAGTCATCTAGTGATTACCATATCTCCCACTGTTTAACATCTAGTCATCTAGTGATTACCATAGCTACCACTGTTTAACATCTAGTCATCTAGTGATTACCATATCTTCCACTGTTTAACATCTAGTCATCTAGTGATTACCATATCTCCCACTGTTTAACATCTAGTCATCTAGTGATTACCATATCTTCCACTGTTTAACATCTAGTCATCTAGTGATTACCATAGCTACCACTGTTTAACATCTAGTCATCTAGTGATTACCATAGCTACCACTGTTTAACATCTAGTCATCTAGTGATTACCATATCTTCCACTGTTTAACATCTAGTCATCTAGTGATTACCATATCTTCCACTGTTTAACATCTAGTCATCTAGTGATTACCATATCTTCCACTGTTTAACATCTAGCCATCTAGTTGTTTCCATACCTTCCACTGTTTAACATCTAGCCATCTAGTTGTTACCATAGCTACCACTGTTTAACATCTAGTCATCTAGTGATTACCATAGCTACCACTGTTTAACATCTAGTCATCTAGTGATTACCATAGCTACCACTGTTTAACATCTAGTCATCTAGTGATTACCATAGCTACCACTGTTTAACATCTAGTCATCTAGTGATTACCATAGCTACCACTGTTTAACATCTAGTCATCTAGTGATTACCATAGCTACCACTGTTTAACATCTAGTCATCTAGTGATTACCATAGCTACCACTGTTTAACATCTAGTCATCTAGTGATTACCATAGCTACCACTGTTTAACATCTAGTCATCTAGTGATTACCATAGCTACCACTGTTTAACATCTAGTCATCTAGTGATTACCATATCTTCCACTGTTTAACATCTAGTCATCTAGTGATTACCATATCTTCCACTGTTTAACATCTAGTCATCTAGTGATTACCATATCTTCCACTGTTTAACATCTAGCCATCTAGTTGTTTCCATACCTTCCACTGTTTAACATCTAGCCATCTAGTTGTTACCATAGCTACCACTGTTTAACATCTAGTCATCTAGTGATTACCATAGCTACCACTGTTTAACATCTAGTCATCTAGTGATTACCATAGCTACCACTGTTTAACATCTAGTCATCTAGTGATTACCATATCTTCCACTGTTTAACATCTAGTCATCTAGTGATTACCATATCTTCCACTGTTTAACATCTAGTCATCTAGTGATTACCATATCTTCCACTGTTTAACATCTAGCCATCTAGTTGTTTCCATACCTTCCACTGTTTAACATCTAGCCATCTAGTTGTTACCATAGCTACCACTGTTTAACATCTAGTCATCTAGTGATTACCATATCTTCCACTGTTTAACATCTAGCCATCTAGTTGTTTCCATACCTTCCACTGTTTAACATCTAGCCATCTAGTTGTTACCATAGCTACCACTGTTTAACATCTAGTCATCTAGTGATTACCATATCTTCCACTGTTTAACATCTAGTCATCTAGTGATTACCATAGCTACCACTGTTTAACATCTAGTCATCTAGTGATTACCATATCTCCCACTGTTTAACATCTAGTCATCTAGTGATTACCATATCTTCCACTGTTTAACATCTAGTCATCTAGTGATTACCATAGCTACCACTGTTTAACATCTAGTCATCTAGTGATTACCATATCTCCCACTGTTTAACATCTAGTCATCTAGTGATTACCATATCTTCCACTGTTTAACATCTAGTCATCTAGTTGTTACCATATCTTCCACTGTTTAACATCTAGTCATCTAGTGATTACCATAGCTACCACTGTTTAACATCTAGTCATCTAGTGATTACCATAGCTACCACTGTTTAACATCTAGTCATCTAGTGATTACCATAGCTACAACTTATCTAGATGCCGTTGGTTATCTGACCTCACAACAACCACTTATCTACAATGACCACAACCACTGATCTATGTAAACCAGGTTAGCATTCATTGACCACTTATCAACAAAAAGCAGGTGACCACCTCAACCACTACTACGCATATGCAGTGGGCAGGCTACCATATCTCAACCACTACTATGCATACAGTGGGCTGGGCACCATATCTCAAGCACTATTCTACCTAAGAGCTGGCTAGACTGTTGCCTTTCCTCCTGTGGCAAGGAAGAGGCTAATTACATCAGAATAAAGGGCTCATCAGGGTGGTTTTCATTGGGCACCAAATGGAAGGGAATGAACTGAATAAGGGAGGGACAACCTGAACTTGTCCTGTAAGACACAATCCTGACTGACATAGACATTTGAGAAGTTTGTGTGCTGTTTTACACCGTGTGAGTAAATGAACTGCAGACTCAACATTATCAAAACTAAATCTACAGTGGGAGGAATCCAACCATAATTTTCGAGCAGGGGTTGGTACCAAAATCATTTTACAATTGTTTCGTTCTGAATAGAATCATACTTTTTTTTGTTCCTGTTCCTCTTTTCTGACCATAAAAATAAAGTTCTTAGCAGGTTGGACTAAAAAAGTTGTTTTTTATTGTTAATTTATTTTTAAAAACCTCTGATTTGTATAGTTGTTTTACAATTAGATCGACATTAAATTACTAAACCAATCAGTGCGGAGAGAGCAGCTTGCTATGGAGCAGGCAAACATCTGACATGTCTTGGACAAATGTGTGTGGAAGGCGCGAGATACATCTGAAATTTTGCGGGTATGGAGAGACGGAGAAACGTTGCAGCAGGAGGAAGCTTGGCTTGAAGCGCTATGCATCTTTTTGTTAAGACATGCATTATCTGAAATAGACCCACAGAATTATACCTATGGTGGAGAGACTTCTATGAAGGAATTGTGAATGTCTTTGAACTCCAGAGAGTTAGCTTAACGATGCACCAGCTAGCTAACAAACTTGTGCATTCAAGGCGTCACCCGAATTGATTATAAAACCCTACAAACCTTTTGGTAGTTAATGAATCAAATGTGAAACGTGATATCTACAGTATTCTTAACGAGCATTGAAATAGTTCATTCATTCTTCTCTAATTAAACAGCTCTCTCCCTAAGCTTTGTTTTGGTTTTGCGGACATAATAAAACAGAATCTCGGAATGTGAAAGAGCATTATTAATCAGTTCTCATGCTTTTCAAAATAATGTTTCTGTTCTAGAACAATATAGATCAGTTTCGTTCCCAGTTTGGATTCTTATTTTTCTATTCTGTTCTATGAACTGGTTCCAACCACTGCTTTTTAGGAAATACAACCACTGATTACATTGGAAATACATTCAGACGCCAGGAATTGGAAAACAATCAAATCTGTGTGTGAAAAAATCATACATTTCAAATCACACATGATTATGGAAAAACATAAAACATAATTATAATGACATTTCCTACATTTTTAAAGGCACTAATGGGGTGAAGAGATTTTACTTTTTATCTTAAAGTCTTCTGATACAGGGCAGCTTTCCAACCCTGTGGAGGTAGAGGAGGGGCTGCACAAACCCAGAGATAATACTGATGCAGAAACAAATGGACATGACTGAAAAATAATAATAATAATAATAATAATAAAAGTCCATTACAGGAATGTGACTTTGAGTCAGTGTCATCAATGCCAGTGGGAGTTGAGACACCACAGCATAAACCAGGATAATCAAAATGATATTAAAGGCCTTCATCTTAATGCTGTTTGTCCCCTCCCTGTCCCCATCCCCCGGCCCTGGACGTTTCAGAGCCCAGAGAACTGAGAGGCAGCAGAATGACATCAGCAAAAATAGATCATTGTCTGGACAAAGAGAGAGTAAACAAAAGATGGTGAAAACAACTCAGACACACATACACAGCAAAACCCAAGAACCATCAGCCAGACAACACTACAACACCCCACCCTGTATCTCAGGGGTTTGTACTTCAGGAAGACCACAGGGTGGACCACCGCCAGGTAGCGCTCTAAACAGATGCAGCACTGGAACAGGGGACGACCAGAGAAAACGAACCCAAAAGAAAAATGAGAAGCTTTGTTGACAAAACCAGACTGGATGTAGAGATCAGACATGCTGAAGGCATTAGAGGTAGAAGATAATCTCAGACAGGGTCAGGTTGAGAGAGAAGAACTCTGAGGCCATTGTCCCTCCAGCTTCGGTCAATATCAGCCACAGGATGTAGACATTGGTGGGGAGACCCAGGATGATGTTGATTGCATAGGAAGCAGTTAGGGTGGGGACAAAATGTGCCACATGTACACTCTGTACACCTGGTTCAATGAGGGAGATAGTAGGAGGGGTGGACATTTCATTGACTTTGGAAACATTCATCTCAATGATACATCTAAAAAAAGTTATTGTGAAAGTTCTTGAGATCTGTAAGGGGAAAGAGCCAGAGAGAGAGATAGAGGGAGAGAGAGAGAGAGAGAGGGTGAGTGAGACAGAAACAGAGAGAGAGAAAGGGGGAGAGAGAGAAGCAACATGACATTGAAAAGCCCTGATCTAGATGAAGGTGTGAGGAGGGTGAATTTGCTCCTAAACACTAATCTTGGCTCAGTTTATAATTTTTCCCAAAAACCGTTAAGGTTAGGATTGGGGTAAGGCATGCTTCTCAGATTTCCCAATCATAGTTTCTGTCTATGAAAATAATGAAGAGGTTCAAATAAATGTGAGACCTTGTGTCACCTCTTCCTCAGAGACCTCTGATACAGGGCAGTTTCCTAGTCCCGTGGAGATAGGGGAGGTGCTGCACCAACCCACAAGCACAAGAGAAGAACATGGAAACACTGTCGATGAGACAGTATACATAATCCTTTACGTTTCCAAACAGGAAGTCCATGATGATGAACGGGAGCAGGCACATTCTTCCACTGAGTCCTCTCTCCTCCTCCCCTTCATCCTCCTTTTCTCTCCATCTCTCCCTGCCCGGACTCGGGGTGCTTCAAGATGAGGAGGATGGAAAGGCTGCAGAACAGATCAACTATCACCAAGAGGATGTTTCATCCAGAAAAAGGAACTCAGGGAGGTAAGTGTAAAAAACAGGTGAACGATGCTTCATCTCTTTAGTCCATTGTCACCGACCCCACCGTGTACCTCATGGATTTGAACTTCTGGAAGACCACAGGGTGGACTACCGCTAGGAAGCGCTAAAAACATATACAGCAATAGAACAGGGGGCGGCTTGCAGTAGATGATAACATAAGGGAAGACGATGGTTTCTACCAAGTGTAGAAGGTCAGAGACGAGAAGTGGACAGTGGTTACGACCAGAAATCACAGGCAGATGATGAGCTCGGTGGAGGCCATGTTTAAAATGAAGATCTCAGTGACAAAGAGTTGACAGTAGCAGTCAGCTACATGACGCATGAGAAGATGGGTACGCCGAGCACAAAGTAGACTATGCTGATGGATACTTAAACAGGAAGGTGGTTACGCCGAGCACAAAGTAGACCATGCTGATGGATACTTAAACAGGAAGATGGGTACGCCGAGCACAAAGTAGACCATGCTGATGGATACTTAAACAGGAAGATGGGTACGCAGAGCACAAAGTAGACCATGCTGATGGATACTTAAACAGGAAGATGGGTACGCAGAGCACAAAGTAGACCATGCTGATGGATACTTAAACAGGAAGATGGTTACGCCGAGCACAAAGTAGACCATGCTGATGGATACTTAAACAGGAAGATGGGTACGCCGAGCACAAAGTAGACCATGCTGATGGATACTTAAACAGGAAGATGGGTACGCCGAGCACAAAGTAGACCATGCTGATGGATACTTAAACAGGAAGATGGGTACGCCGAGCACAAAGTAGACCATGCTGATGGATACTTAAACAGGAAGATGGGTACGCCGAGCACAAAGTAGACCATGCTGATGGATACTTAAACAGGAAGATGGGTACGCCGAGCACAAAGTAGACCATGCTGATGGATACTTAAACAGGAAGATGGGTACGCAGAGCACAAAGTAGACCATGCTGATGGATACTTAAACAGGAAGATGGGTACGCCGAGCACAAAGTAGACCATGCTGATGGATACTTAAACAGGAAGATGGGTACGCAGAGCACAAAGTAGACCATGCTGATGGATACTTAAACAGGAAGATGGGTACGCCGAGCACAAAGTAGACCATGCTGATGGATACTTAAAGGAAGATGGGTTGTTGAGGAAGGACTGGAGAGAATGAAAGATGACTTTACTTTAGTTTCAGTATGCATGGCAGCTAAATGCTGAATATGTTTACATCAGGAAATCTAAGAAAACTAAATAAATCAAGAAAGGTAAGCAGTTAGCTAATCAATGAAGTTCAGAAGTCATGGATGGATCATGGATCATGGGTGAAGATGGAGAAATACCAAGTGAGAATTCTATACCATGATCTATTAGTGGGAATTCATATAACTGAAATTGTTTATTGGTGGAAGAAAATATCCCCCTTTCCTTCTCTGAAGATAATTGAACCCTTGTGTGGTGTTTGGGTCTGTGGGACCAATTTTCAATGTTTGCTAAAATAAAAATGAGACAATTAATATTTTTGTTCAACCTGAGACTCATTGGCCTTGGCTCATTTTATGTGAAGAACATGTAAAACAACACATTTTCATTGAGTGCACACTGTGCACCCTCCTACACGTTTTACATTACATGTATTGTCTTCGGGTCAACATATGGACCCAAGGGTGTTAAAAGTGGGGAAAAATATGTGTGTAGGTGCAAACTGGTGAAAAAAAAAGGTTTGCTGTGTGCCTTCACTCTGTCTTCCTCCTTCCTGGTTCTGCTGTTACAACATAGCACCAAGAACATGTCTGTCTCCCTGCTTGTCTGCCTGTCTCACACTTTTCTCACGCTCTTTACCCTTTGTAGGGTGTAAAACTACAAAATGTCTTGCGGGAACCTGCACAATGTTATTACAATACATTATGTCGACACATTATATTGATATATTGTATAAAACAATATGTATATTCCCTCACTCTACCCCAGCCAGGTGCAAATTGGGTGAGGGACAAAACAGTTAAATAGCTTTGCATATGTGGCTCCTTACCACAATTGGTATGTATTTTTTTTCAGCTCTGGGGGCCCTAGAAATAGCTTTTACAGAGAGGGAAGCAAGTGTGGAAGGAGGGTCTTCCACTTTGGAAGATGAATTTTCAGAATATGAGAATCATGTCTCTTTCAATTTGTATTCTGACAGTGAGTTGGAACAAGAGGATGAGATTGACCCTCAAACAGCTCATCAGCTGCCTGCAGGAGGAGGAATATGGATGGTGAAATAGAATGGTCATCTTGCTCCAGGAAAGAGCCAACCCGCATGGCTGCCAACATGATAAGGATGCAACCAGGGCCATCGCGGATGGTGGTTACTCATCTGCAGGACATAAAGTCTTCTTTTGAACTGTTCATCCCAGGCAACATCCAGAAACAAATTCTGGACCTCACTAATTTGGAGGGGCGACTGCAGGATGCTGGCCTTTAAGGCAGAGTTCCTCTGTCCAGTGGCTGTGTTCTTTTGCCCATCTTAATCTTTTATCTTTATTGGCCAGTCTAAAATATGGCATTTTCTTTGCATCTCTGCCTAGAAGGCCAGCATCCCAGAGTCACCTCTTCACTGTTGACGTTAATATTGGTGTTTTGCAGGGTGTTATTTAATGAAGCTGCCAGTTGAGGACTTGTGAGGCGTCTGTTTCTCAAACTAGACACTTCTATGTACTTGTCATCTTGCTCTGTTGTGCACTGGGGCCTCCCACTCCTCTTTCTATTCTGGTTAGGGCCAGTTTGCACTGTTCTATGAAGAGAGTAGTACACAGTGTTGTACCAGATCTTCAGTTTCTTGACAATTTCTTGCATGAATAGCCTTGATTTCTCAGAAGAAGAATAGACTGACGAGTTTCTGAAGAAAGTTAACTTCTTGTGTCGAGCCATCCCGGATCCGGGATCGTGACTACAGCCTCAATACCATTACCATAACGCAACGTTAACTATTCATGAAAATCGCAAATGAAATGAAATCAATATGCTAGCTCTCAAGCTTAGCCTTTTGTTAACAACACTGTCATCTCAGATTTTCAAAATATGCTTCTCAACCATAGCAAAACAAGCATTTGAGTAACAGTATTGATAGCTAGTGTAGCATTTAGCGTAGCACTTAGCGTTAGCATTCAGCAGGCAACATTTTCACAAAAACCAGAAAAGCATTCAAATAAAATCATTTACCTTTGAAGAACTTTGGATGTTTTCAATGAGGAGACTCTCAGTTAGATAGCAAATGTTCAGTTTTTCCTGAAAGATTATTTGTTTAGGACAAATCGCTCCGTTTTCTGCATCACGTTTAGCTACGAAACAAACCTGTATCCAGGATTGTGTAAATCTATCCGCAAGCTCATTAGCATAACGCAACGTTAACTATTCATGAAAATCACAAATGAAATGAAATAAATCTATTTGCTCTCAAGCTTAGCCTTTTGTTAACAACACTGATCTCATCTCAGATTTTCAAAATATGCTTTTGAACCATAGCTAAACAAGCATTTGTGTAACAGTATTGATAGCCTAGTATAGGATTATGCCTGGCATTCAACATGCAACATTTTCACAAAAAACAGAAAAGCATTCAAATAAAATAATTTACCTTTGAATAACTTCAGATGTTTTCAATGAGGAGACTCTCAGTTAGACAGCAAATGTTCAGTTTTTACAAAAAGATTATTTGTGTTGACAAATCGCTCCGTTTTCTTCATCACGTTTGGGTAAGAATAAAAAAATTAAATTAAGTCATTAAAACGCAAACTTTTTCCAAATTAACTCCATAATATCGACAGAAACATGGCAAACGATGTTTAGAATCAATCCTCAAGGTGTTTTTCACATATCTATCGATGATAAATCCTTCGTGACAGTTGACTTTCTCTTCTGAAGAAATGGAACACACATGGACCTAGAGATTACGCAATAATTTCAACACAGGACACCGGGCGGACACCTGGCAAATGTAGTCTGTTATGGTCAATCTTCCAATGATATGCCTACAAATACGTCACAATGCTGCAGACACCTTGGAGAAACGACAGAAAGGGCAGGCTCATTCCTGGCACATTCACAGCCATATAAGGAGACATTGGAACACAGCGTCTTCAGAATCTGGGACATTTCCTGTATGAAACTTCATCTTGGTTTCGCCTGTAGCATTAGTTCTGGGGCACTCACAGATAATATCTTTGCAGTTTTGGAAACGTCAGAGTTTTTTCTTTCCAAAGCTGTCAATTACATGCATAGTCGAGCATCTTTTCGTGACAAAATATCTTGTTTAATACGGGAACGTTTTTTATCCAAAAATTAAAAGAGCGCCCCCTATCTCAAAGAAGTTAATTGTTTCCTGGCCAATTCAAAAATAAGGACATGTCTAAGTGACCATAACCTTTTGGACAATGGTATATATATTAAAGTAGAGGTTTATTATTATTATTATTGCTAAAGGCAAAGCATAGGTGATTTTTTTTGTTGCAAGAGATAGCACTTGTATATCCTAATAAAGAATCAGACATGTGCAGAAAGTAGTTTTGAATGCATTTTATTGAAGGGAAACAATAACAGCCTTGAACTTACTTGACAACATAGTGATATATACTTATATACTGTGCAATGAGGAATTCAACTATGAAATCCTAGTCTTCTCCCATTTATTGAACCATTGCCCCCACCCACAAGGTGTATAAACAACAACATTAAACAATAATAAAATAAGATAATAGATACAAAACAAAAACATGAAAAACATAAATCAATCAACTCTAATTAGAACACGTAGGACAGTATGCAAGTGTGTGTGCATGGACTTTGCAGATGTATTTCTCACATGTGCAGCATATAGTATTTGTTTTACAGTCCTCCTTTGGGGAGCATAATTGGCATCTACTCCTCTTGCCTGACCCAGCTGCAGCTTCAGGTGGATCAGGACAAGATTCAGCCCCATGAACAGCTTTCACAAGTGCTGCAGAGGTTACTGTGCGGGGGAGGCTCTCCCTTCTTTGAATGTCTGTGGTTACAAGTGCCTTTCCCAGCTGTTCCAGGAACACCCTCTTTTTGTTCTGCTTATCAGGCATCAAGATAGGGTTGTTCCCCATCTTCTTCATCAGATACATCCTCCTCTTCTAAATCATTGTTCTCTTGTTCCTTCTGGACATGTGAAAAAATTAGATATACAATCTGTTGGGCACTAAAACGTGTACTCATGGCTTCAGCAAAAAGAGAACAGGGGCGATTGTCATCTGCAGCACCTTTATAGCCTCTGACTGTATTCCCCATTAGTAGACAATGCTTTCCACAATTGTTTATTTTGGCAGATCTTTTACATTTTTTGTCTGAATTTTTTTTTTTTTTTTTGTGAACTAGAGTCATGTGTGGTGTCGTGGAGGGGAGATGCTGCTCATGCACAAAAAGTTGTAGTTTTGTCTGAGTTCATTCAGTAGCACACATAATGTGTGTGTGTGTGTGTGTGTGTGTGTGTGTGTGTGTGTGTGTGTGTGTGTGTGTGTGTGTGTGTGTGTGTGTGTGTGTGTGTGTGTGTGTGTGTGTGTGTGTGTGTGTGTGTGTGTGTGTGTGTGTGTGTGTGTGTGTGTGTGTGTGTGTGTGTCTGTGTCTGTGTCTGTGTCTTTGTGGTTTTTGTGGTGTGTAAATAATTTTATATCTACGACAATCTTTGTACCCTGGTGGTTTACAGCTTTCATGGAAATATGAACAAAGGTGATGTTACACTTTTTCTAATGTTGGGGTCACTCTAGGAAAAGTCATCCAATTTTATGTTTATAAAAAAGAATCATTTTCTCAGCTGTTAAACATAGTGGCGGGTCATTTCTGGAAACAAACATCCCACAAACCAACAGTGAAACCCAGGCTAACTAAGTATGATTCTCAATCAGAGACAACTGACTGACAACACCTTCCTCTGAACCATACTAAGCCGAACACAAAAACCAACATAGAAAACAAACATAGACTGCCAACCCCAACTCACGCCCTGACCATACTAAAACAAAGAATAAAATAACAGAACTATGGTCAGAACGTGACAATCAAATAGATTTTATAGGTTAAAATAAACGTCAATTCAGCCAATGCAATGGGTCCTGTTTGGGTTTGAATGTTTCATAGTGGTTAAACAATTAGCCAAGCCATGTGCATTCATTACTGAAAGGGGAGACATATTTGCTGACATTGTGTAATCATAAGTGAGGGACAGACAAAGACCTGAACTGTTGAATCAGATGCTTTATTCCACACTTCATTTTAAACACATACAGCAATACATTTAGATATAGAACACCACTCAATAGTTAGAGAAGCAACTGCTATCCAAGATGTAAAACAAGTTAAAAGATTATTTAGAAAGATAAAATAGTGGTATATACAGTAATTAGTGGGTTACAATGTTTTTTTAATTTTTAAAATTTTACCTTTATTTAACCAGGCAAGTCAGTTAAGAACATATTCTTATTTTCAATGACGGCCTGGGAACAGTGGGTTAACTGCCTGTTCAGGGGCAGAACGACAGATTTGTACCTTGTCAGCTCGGGGGTTTGAACTCGCAACCTTCTGGTTACTAGTCCAACGCTCTAACCACTAGGCTACGCTGTCAAAACAAGCAAAATAGTCAGGAATAGCATATAACTGTGAGCATTAGGTTATAGTAAAATCTCACAATTTGTCTCCCTAATTTCACAGAGATTGACAGCTATACAACAACAATTGAATGGCAATTCCACACACACATCAATCAACCCATTTACCCTTCTGTACACACTGTTTAATTTAACCATAAACAACTTATTACAAATGTCAAAACCTCTAAATAGCATGAACAATATGACTAAAAGGAATGGAACAGAATGGTAACTTGTGCAGCTATTCCCTCCGTAAGGCTATTAAACAAGCTAAGCGTCAGTACAGAGACAAAGTGGAATCTCAATTCAATGGCTCAGACACAAGAGGCATGTGGCAGGGTCTACAGTCAATCACGGACTACAAGATGAAATCCAGCCCAGTCACGGACCAGGATGTCTTGCTCCCAGGCAGACTAAATAACTTTTTTGCCCGCTTTGAGGACAATACAGTGCCACTGACACGGCCTGCAACGGAAACATGCGGTCTCTCCTTCACTGCAGCCGAGGTGAGTAAGACATTTAAACGTGTTAACCCTCGCAAGGCTGCAGGCCCAGACGGCATCCCCAGCCGCGCCCTCCGAGCATGCGCAGACCAGCTGGCCGGTGTGTTTACGGACATATTCAATCAATCCCTATACCAGTCTGCTGTTCCCACATGCTTCAAGAGGGCCACCATTGTTCCTGTTCCCAAGAAAGCTAAGGTAACTGAGCTAAACGACTACCGCCCCGTAGCACTCACTTCCGTCATCATGAAGTGCTTTGAGAGACTAGTCAAGGACCATATCACCTCCACCCTACCTGACACCCTAGACCCACTCCAATTTGCTTACCGCCCAAATAGGTCCACAGACGATGCAATCTCAACCACACTGCACACTGCCCTAACCCACCTGGACAAGAGGAATACCTATGTGAGAATGCTGTTCATCGACTACAGCTCGGCATTCAACACCATAGTACCCTCCAAGCTCGTCATCAAGCTCGAGACCCTGGGTCTCGACCCCGCCCTGTGCAACTGGGTACTGGACTTCCTGACGGGCCCCCCCCAGGTGGTGAGGGTAGGCAACAACATCTCCTCCCCGCTGATCCTCAACACGGGGGCCCCACAAGGGTGCGTTCTGAGCCCTCTCCTGTACTCCCTGTTCACCCACGACTGCGTGGCCACGCACGCCTCCAACTCAATCATCAAGTTTGCGGACGACACAACAGTGGTAGGCTTGATTACCAACAACGACGAGACGGCCTACAGGGAGGAGGTGAGGGCCCTTGGAGTGTGGTGTCAGGAAAATAACCTCACACTCAACGTCAACAAAACTAAGGAGATGATTGTGGACTTCAGGAAACAGCAGAGGGAACACCCCCTATCCACATCGATGGAACAGTAGTGGAGAGGGTAGCTAGTTTTAAGTTCCTCGGCATACACATCACAGACAAACTGAATTGGTCCACTCACACTGACAGCGTCGTGAAGAAGGCGCAGCAGCGCCTATTCAACCTCAGGAGGCTGAAAAATTCGGCTTGTCACCAAAAGCACTCACAAACTTCTACAGATGCACAATCGAGAGCATCCTGGCGGGCTGTATCACCGCCTGGTACGGCAACTGCTCCGCCCTCAACCGTAAGGCTCTCCAGAGGGTAGTGAGGACTGCACAACACATCACCGGGGGCAAACTACCTGCCCTCCAGGACACCTACACCACCCGTTGTTACAGAAAGGCCATAAAGATCATCAAGGACATCAACCACCCGAACCACTGCCTGTTCACCCCGCTATCATCCAGAAGGCGAGGTCAGTACAGGTGCATCAAAGCTGGGACCGAGAGACTGAAAAACAGCTTCTATCTCAAGGCCATCAGACTGTTAAATAGCCACCACTAACATTGAGTGGCTGCTGCCAACACACTGTCATTGACACTGACCCAACTCCAGCCATTTTAATAATGGGAATTGATGGAAATGATGTAAATATATATATATATATATATATATATATATATATATATATATCACTAGCCACTTTAAACAATGCTACCTTATATAATGTTACTTACCCTACATTATTCATCTCATATGCATATGTATATACTGTACTCTACAACATCGACTGCATCCTTATGTAACACATGTATCACTAGCCACTTTAACTATGCCACTTTGTTTACTTTGTCTACACACTCATCTCATATGTATATACTGTACTCGATACCATCTACTGTATGCTGCTCTGTACCATCACTCATTCATATATCCTTATGTACATGTTCCTTATCCCCTTACACTGTGTATAAGACAGTAGTTTTTTTTTGGAATTGTTAGTTAGATTACTTGTTGGTTATCACTGCATTGTCGGAACTAGAAGCACAAGCATTTCGCTACACTCGCATTAACATCTGCTAACCATGTGTATGTGACAAATAAAATTTGATTTGATTTGATTTGATTTGATTTGATAAATTCAAGACAACCTTTCCCCTACAGTGTAGGTATCCTTCTATTTATCCCCAGATGAAGGGCAGTTTTCCAAGCCCTGCGGATGGAGAGGAGGGACTGAGTAAAGCTAACCAACACGCTGAAATTAAAAGTAAGAGTGGACACAATTTAACTTAAGGAGATCAAAGAAGTTTAGTTTAGTTCAGCATCAGCAGGATGATCTGGATGGAAGGGAAGGCTCTCTTCTTCATCATTTTACCTCCCTCCTCTGTTTCACCCTCTCTCTCCTTCCCTCCATCCCCTGGACCAGTCCTGCTCATCATCGTCAGTAAGAAGACACTGCAGAACATGTCGATAGACAGAACCGGAGTGAAGATACCAGCATTGAATTTGATGCTGCCATGGGTAGCACCCTTTGACACAAGGAAGCAAAGTGTCAGCAACCATGCTATGATCACAAATGCCACCCTGTGCCTTAGGAGTCTGTACTTGAGGAAGACTACAGGCTGGACAACAGCCAGGTAACGCTCCCCACAGATGCATCACTGCAAAACTGAAACCTTATGGGATCAGGAGGAGTTTGGTTCATGTCCTCTGTTACTTTAGTCTCTGAATAACAGGAAGAGCTGCATTCTAAGATAAAGAGGGAGAGAGAAAAACAAAAGTAGAGATAATTAGTGGATCTGAAGAAGTAGAACAATTAGTGTAAAGAAGTTAAATCATCACAGAAATAGAGGTGAAATACTCTGAGATAGACAATGTTATTGTTACGAACTGATAGAAGTTACTGGGGGTTTTCAAGAAAAGGTAAGACAAAGTTTTCACTGTACCTGCTGTGGATTCATCTTATCGGAGAAGAATGAGTGTGTAAACCTCTGTCCAGGGGTTAGGGTTTGGCTTCTACAGTATGCTATGTAGATCACTCCAAACAACATTATACTTATCTAGACTAGATCATAGTTGACTGATGTATTGACTTGGTATTGACGTGCATCTGCCATTAAAATAGCCACATTTACAGGGATAGTTCATGATGTTCTTTTGCTAGTTCCCGGGAGTGACATGAACTCATGGATAACATTTGTATATATCTGAGTCCAATATGAAGGAATTTAGAGCTAGTTCGGCAGTCCAATGCTAACTTGCTAAACAAAAATATGTGAAGTCATAAAAATGGTATCCACGAGTTCATCTGACTCTCAGAAAGTAGATAAAAGGCCTCATTCTATCTACCTCATTAAAGGCCTCATTCTATCTACCTCATTAAAGGCCTCATTCTATCTACCTTATTAAAGGCCTCATTCTATCTACCTCATTAAAGGCCTCATTCTATCTACCTCATTAAAGGCCTCATTCTATCTACCTCATTAAAGGCCTCATTCTATCTACCTCATTAAAGGCCTCATTCTATCTACCTCATTAAAGGCCTCATTCTATCTACCTCATTAAAGGCCTCATTCTATCTACCTCATTAAAGGCCTCATTCTATCTACCTCATTAAAGGCCTCATTCTATCTACCTCATTAAAGGCCTCATTCTATCTACCTCATTAAAGGCCTCATTCTATCTACCTCATTAAAGGCCTCATTCTATCTACCTCATTAAAGGCCTCATTCTATCTACCTCATTAAAGGCCTCATTCTATCTACCTCATTAAAGGCCTCATTCTATCTACCTCATTAAAGGCCTCATTCTATCTACCTCATTAAAGGCCTCATTCTATCTACCTCATTAAAGGCCTCATTCTATCTACCTCATTAAAGGCCTCATTCTATCTACCTCATTAAAGGCCTCATTCTATCTACCTCATTAAAGGCCTCATTCTATCTACCTCATTAAAGGCCTCATTCTATCTACCTCATTAAAGGCCTCATTCTATCTACCTCATTAAAGGCCTCATTCTATCTACCTCATTAAAGGCCTCATTCTATCTACCTTATTAAAGGCCTCATTCTATCTACCTTATTAAAGGCCTCATTCTATCTACCTCATTAAAGGCCTCATTCTATCTACCTCATTAAAGGCCTCATTCTATCTACCTCATTAAAGGCCTCATTCTATCTACCTCATTAAAGGCCTCATTCTATCTACCTTATTAAAGGCCTCATTCTATCTACCTCATTAAAGGCCTCATTCTATCTACCTCATTAAAGGCCTCATTCTATCTACCTCATTAAAGGCCTCATTCTATCTACCTCATTAAAGGCCTCATTCTATCTACCTCATTAAAGGCCTCATTCTATCTACCTCATTAAAGGCCTCATTCTATCTACCTTATTAAAGGCCTCATTCTATCTACCTTATTAAAGGGCCTCATTCTATCTACCTCATTAAAGGCCTCATTCTATCTACCTCATTAAAGGCCTCATTCTATCTACCTCATTAAAGGCCTCATTCTATCTACCTTATTAAAGGCCTCATTCTATCTACCTTATTAAAGGCCTCATTCTATCTACCTCATTAAAGGCCTCATTCTATCTACCTTATTAAAGGGCCTCATTCTATCTACCTTATTAAAGGTCTCATTCTATCTACCTTATTAAAGGCCTCATTCTATCTACCTCATTAAAGGCCTCATTCTATCTACCTCATTAAAGGCCTCATTCTATCTACCTTATTAAAGGTCTCATTCTATCTACCTTATTAAAGGCCTCATTCTATCTACCTTATTAAAGGTCTCATTCTATCTACCTTATTAAAGGCCTCATTCTATCTACCTCATTAAAGGGCTCATTCTATCTACCTTATTAAAGGCCTCATTCTATCTACCTCATTAAAGGCCTCATTCTATCTACCTTATTAAAGGTCTCATTCTATCTACCTCATTAAAGGCCTCATTCTATCTACCTCATTAAAGGCCTCATTCTATCTACCTCATTAAAGGCCTCATTCTATCTACCTTATTAAAGGCCTCATTCTATCTACCTTATTAAAGGCCTCATTCTATCTACCTCATTAAAGGCCTCATTCTATCTACCTCATTAAAGGCCTCATTCTATCTACCTCATTAAAGACCTCATTCTATCTACCTCATTAAAGGCCTCATTCTATCTACCTCATTAAAGGCCTCATTCTATCTACCTCATTAAAGGCCTCATTCTATCTACCTCATTAAAGGCCTCATTCTATCTACCTCATTAAAGTCCTCATTCTATCTACCTTATTAAAGGCCTCATAAAGCCTCATTACCAAAGTTCTGAACTATCCATTTAACGTCAGGGTGGTTCATGTTTTTACCAGTCTGGATGGAACCTAATGACTTTCTAGGAGTGTGCACTGTCTGGGTTAGAATGTTGAGCAACTATGACACTATTTGCCAAGTCTCATGCACTTTCAGTCCCCATACAATTGAACAACATTTTGTAATCTTTGTGACAAACAAGGAACCTAAATTCAATAGAAAACATACCATGATGAACAAAACAATCATGACTTAACACTGATGCTAAATGATTGGGCCTAATTAAAAACCAATCCACCCAATCCTAATATAAATGTTATAATTCATCAAAAGAACCACATTCAATATAAATGCTAAATGAATTGTCCTAAAACCCTATCTAGCCATCCCTTCCTAATACTAATTGTATAAACCCAACATTCACTATAAATGCTAAACTATATGAAGCTATAGTTAACAACAACTCTAATGGTGACGTACAGTATCTCACAAAATGATATTGCTACATGCCACCAGATAAAAAAAATTAAAATTAAAAGTACAATGTATTATACGCCTATGCCTTGTCTATATATGTTTAACCTACAGTTGCAGGCACAAAGAAGTTAGGGTGCGCCTCGGTGTTGCGGGAAGAATTGTAGTTAAATGTGTATTTATCCCAACACTCCACCATCATTTAGCCATTTAGTTTGTTACAAAACCTGTACTTTCAGTGCCCACAACTGTCAGTCTAATGTGTCTCTGTCCCTCTTGGACATGGCAGCCTTCCCTCTCTGTAGAGGTGCATCAGGGGTGAGACCAGGACACTGAAGATGTTAATGATTATTAACAAGGGGAAGACATTGCAGAAGAGGTCAAGACTAGATAACAGAGCGGTCCAACCAACAACCACCGGGATGGAGCTCGCCAAGATAATCACCAGGTTGATTAAGATGATCCTAAAAGCTCTCATCTTATGTGGGTCTGTCATCCCTTGTCTCTTCTCTCCCCCTCTGCCCCCCTCTACCTCTCCTGGACCAGGCTGCTTCAGCACACGCAGGATGAAGAAGCAGCAGAGAGAAATGACGGCCACCCCAAGGCAGTAGACAGAACTGATCACATAACTTCCAGCTTCATCGTGACCCATTGAAGTGACAGGAGAACATGCAAAAGCGAGCGACAACAGCCAGACAGCGGTAGAACACACCACCCTGTACCTCCGGAGTCTGTACTTGAGGAAAGCCACAGGTTGGGCCACCGCCAGGTAGCGCTCCACACAGATGCAGCTCTGGAACAGGGGCCTGCAGGTCCAGACGAGGTAAAACAGTACAGTAATATTATTCCGTAACATGACGTCCTTGCTGAGTAAGTAGGTGGTCACCTCAAGGAGACCCTCGACACAGAACACCAGCTCCACTGCAAACAGGTTAATAGGGAAGACCTGGGTGGGTTTGAGACCTCCAGAGAGACTTCCACTCAGAGAGAGCCAGAGGCACCAGACCAGAGCTGGCGTCCCCAGGAGGAAGCAGAGGACCTGGACAGCATGGCCAAGCACTGGCACAACATAGCCCTGGTCCAAGCAAACCTCCCATCTGTCAAAGTAAGTGTGATTTCCTGAAGAGGCATTCATCCTTTTGTAACAAGAGATATGAGAGAGGGGAGATCACACGATTCATGACTTATTGATTCAATATATTGTTGGCAAAAAAAAAATATTGATGCAAACATACATACAAAATATTTTGAAACATGTAAGTCTCCTCTTATGTCAGTGTAGACATTGTGAATTGTCTCAGAAAGTCTGAATGAGACAGAGGAGAGAATGAATGAAGAGGAGATGTAAAACATTTAGGCTCAATAAGGTTAAAATGTAAAATAACCTACCTTAGTTGTTTTGGTAACTCAGAACTTGCTTTGTGATATTTGTACTTCTCTCTCAAGGAGAACTCTGAGACCAACCCGATGGTACAACACCAACATGTATGAGTGATTTTAGCCAAAGCTCTCTGTCCTGTGTTCTTCCTAACAAGTCACGTGTTCTGTTATTTACATAAAAACGTTGATGGGAGTTGATGTATTGAGCACCATTGTGTAACTCGTTTACTGCAAGTCATTTTATTTGACTAGAAATCCTATCAAAGCGTGTCATGAACAAAACACAGAAATGCATATGCTGCACGCGCACACACACACACACACACACACACACACACACACACACACACACACACACACACACACACACACACACACACACACACACACACACACACACACACACACACACACACACACACACACACACACACACACACACACACACACACACACACACACACACACACACACACACACACACACACACACACACACACACACACACACACCTGCTCAGGGATTTGCAATCTGGCATTGTAGGAAATATAAGCATAATCACTCATATCACTCAGCACCTGTCTGTCCCAGCCACAGGTTAACCCAGCCACCTGCAAGGCCTGACTCTTTCACCTTACATAATCCAATCATATGGGCTCCAGACATACACAGTATTAGTCTGTTGTTTTGATTCAGGATCTCTCTCTAATTGCATAGTGTAAACAGTATAGGTCAGGATTCCCCAATAGGTGGCCTACGGCCAATGTTCTTTGTTTGTAAGTGTATAACGATGTTCCCAAATATTCCCATGTATAAACAGAGAGACATATTTGATCCTATCCCGATCTAATCAAGGTTTGAAATGATTGGGTACATACCTTCAATTTTTGTTAGACGTCTTTCTCAAAATCCACATTAAATTATTTGACATAGTTGCACGCTATGGATCGCTACATGTTAGCTGTTTTTATTTTATTTTTATTTTTTACCTTTATTTAACCAGGTAGGCTAGTTGAGAACAGGTTCTCATTTGCAACTGCGACCTGGCCAAGATAAAGCATAGCAGTGTGAACAGACAACACAGAGTTACACATGGAATAAACAATTAACAAGTCAATAACACAGTAGAAAAAAATGGGCAGTCTATATACAATGTGTGCAAAAGGCATGAGGAGGTAGGCGAATAATACAATTTTGCAGATTAACACTGGAATGATAAATGATCAGATGGTCATGTACAGGTAGAGATATTGGTGTGCAAAAGAGCAGAAAAGTAAATAAATAAAAACAGTATAAAAACAGTATGGGAATGAGGTAGGTGAAAATGGGTGGGCTATTTTCCTATAGACTATGTACAGCTGCAGCGATCGGTTAGCTGCTCGGATAGCTGATGTTTGAAGTTGGTGAGGGAGATTAAAGTCTCCAACTTCAGCGATTTTTGCAATTCGTTCCAGTCACAGGCAGCAGAGTACTGGAACGAAAGGCGGCCAAATGAGGTGTTGGCTTTAGGGATGATCAGTGAGATACACCTGCTGGAGCGCGTGCTATGGATGGGTGTTGCCATCGTGACCAGTGAACTGAGATAAGGCGGAGCTTTACCTAGCATAGACTTGTAGATGACCTGGAGACAGTGGGTCTGGCGACGAATATGTAGTGAGGGCCAGCCGACTAGAGCATACAAGTCGCAGTGGTGGGTGGTATAAGGTGCTTTAGTGACAAAACGGATGGCACTGTGATAGACTGCATCCAGTTTGCTGAGTAGAGTGTTGGAAGCCATTTTGTAGATGACATCGCCGAAGTCGAGGATCGGTAGGATAGTCAGTTTTACTAGGGTAAGCTTGGCAGCGTGAGTGAAGGAGGCTTTGTTGCGGAATAGAAAGCCGACTCTTGATTTGATTTTCGATTGGAGACGTTTGATGTGAGTCTGGAAGGAGAGTTTGCAGTCTAGCCAGACACCTAGGTACTTATAGATGTCCACATATTCAAGGTCGGAACCATCCAGGGTGGTGATGCTAGTCAGGCATGCGGGTGCAGGCAGCGATCGGTTGAAAAGCATGCATTTGGTTTTACTCGCGTTTAAGAGCAGTTGGAGGCCACGGAAGGAGTGCTGTATGGCATTGAAGCTCGTTTGGAGGTTAGATAGCACAGTGTCCAATGACGGGCCGAAAGTATATAGAATGGTGTCGTCTGCGTAGAGGTGGATCAGGGAATCGCCCGCAGCAAGAGCAACATCATTGATATATACAGAGAAAAGAGTCGGCCCGAGAATTGAACCCTGTGGCACCCCCATAGAGACTGCCAGAGGACCGGACAGCATGCCCTCCGATTTGACACACTGAACTCTGTCTGCAAAGTAATTGGTGAACCAGGCAAGGCAGTCATCCGAAAAACCGAGGCTGTTGAGTCTGCCGATAAGAATATGGTGATTGACAGAGTCGAAAGCCTTGGCGAGGTCGATGAAGACGGCTGCACAGTACTGTCTTTTATCGATGGCGGTTATGATATCGTTTAGTACCTTGAGTGTGGCTGAGGTGCACCCGTGACCGGCTCGGAAACCAGATTGCACAGCGGAGAAGGTACGGTGGGATTCGAGATGGTCAGTGACCTGTTTGTTGACTTGGCTTTCGAAGACCTTAGATAGGCAGGGCAGGATGGATATAGGTCTGTAACAGTTTGGGTCCAGGGTGTCTCCCCCTTTGAAGAGGGGGATGACTGCGGCAGCTTTCCAATCCTTGGAGATCTCAGACGATATGAAAGAGAGGTTGAACAGGCTGGTAATAGGGGTTGCGACAATGGCGGCAGATAGTTTCAGAAATAGCGGGTCCAGATTGTCAAGCCCAGCTGATTTGTACGGGTCCAGGTTTTGCAGCTCTCTCAGAACATCTGCTATCTGGATTTGAGTAAAGGAGAACCTGGAGAGGCTTGGGTGAGGAGCTACGGGGGGGGGGCGGAGCTGTTGGCCGAGGTTGGAGTAGCCAGGCGGAAGGCATGGCCAGCCGTTGAGAAGTGCTTATTGAAGTTTTCGATAATCGTGGATTTATCGGTGGAGACCGATAAAGGGGGCAGCTGGGAGGAGGTGCTCTTGTTCTCCATGGACTTCACAGTGTCCCAGAACTTTTTGGAGTTGGAGCTACAGGATGCAAACTTCTGCCTGAAGAAGCTGGACTTAGCTTTCCTGACTGACTGCGTGTATTGGTTCCTGACTTCCCTGAACAGTTGCATATCGCGGGGGCTATTCGATGCTATTGCAGTCCGCCACAGGATGTTTTTGTGCTGGTCGAGGGCAGTCAGGTCTGGAGTGAACCAAGGGCTGTATCTGTCCTTGGTTCTGCATTTTTTGAACGGAGCATGCTTATCTAAAATGGTGAGGAAGTTACTTTTAAAGAATGACCATGCATCCTCAACTGACGGGATGAGGTCAATGTCCTTCCAGGATACCCGGGCCAGGTCGATTAGAAAGGCCTGCTCACAGAAGTGTTTTAGGGAGCGTTTGACAGTGATGAGGGGTGGTCGTTTGACTGCGGCTCCGTGGCGGATACAGGCGATGAGGCAGTGATCGCTGAGATCCTGGTTGAAGACAGCAGAGGTATATTTGGAGGGCCAGTTGGTCAGGATGACGTCTATGAGGGTGCCCTTGTTTACAGAGTTAGGGTTGTACCTGGTGGGTTCCTTGATGATTTGAGTGAGATTGAGGGCATCTAGCTTAGATTGTAGGACTGCCGGGGTGTTAAGCATATCCCAGTTTAGGTCACCTAACAGAACGAACTCTGAAGCTAGATGGGGGCGATCAATTCACAAATGGTGTCCAGGGCACAGCTGGGAGCTGAGGGGGTCGGTAGCAGGCAGCAACAGTGAGAGACTTGTTTCTGGAGAGAGTAATTTTCAAAATTAGTAGTTCAAACTGTTTGGGTATGGACCTGGAAAGTATGACATTACTTTGCAGGCTATCTCTGCAGTAGACTGCGACTCCACCCCCTTTGGCAGTTCTATCTTGACGGAAGATGTTATAGTTGGGTATGGAAATCTCTGAATTTTGGTGGCCTTCCTGAGCCAGGATTCAGACACGGCAAGGACATCAGGGTTAGCAGAGTGTGCTAAAGCAGTGAGTAAAACAAACTTAGGGAGGAGGCTTCTGATGTTGACATGTATAAAACCAAGACTTTTTCGATCACAGAAGTCAACAAATGAGGGTACCTGGGGACATGCGGGGCCTGGGTTTACCTCCACATCACCCGCGGAACAGAGAAGGAGTAGTATGAGGGTGCGGCTAAAGGCTATCAAAACTGGTCGCCTAGAGCGTTGGGGGCAGAGGATAAGAGGAGCAGGTTTCTGGGCATGGTAGAATATATTCAGGGCATAATGCGCAGACAGGGGTATGGTGGGGTGCGGGTACAGCGGAGGTAAGCCCAGGCACTGGGTGATGATGAGAGAGGTTGTATCTCTGGACATGCTGGTTGTAATGGGTGATGTCACCGCATGTGTGGGGGGTGGGACAAGGGAGGTAACAGGGGTATGCAGAGTGGATCTAGGGGCTCCATTGTGAACTAAAACAATGATAACTAACCTGAACAACAGTATACAAGGCATATTGACATATTGAGCTGTCCTCAAAAGATAACCTGACCAGCTGGCCACATTATTATTTCCTATAAAACATTCTGCATCAGCAAATTAGACATGTTGATGTAGTTGGATGTGATAGAACACTTGTTCATGAAAGTGTCCATATTAACATTAGTCAAACCTCACCATCTAACAATGAAAAGTTACTAAAACACAAGCAACAGTTCAACTGGACGAAGGGTTGACAGATGGGACGGTGGAGTCTTTATAAATTAAAGGTTACATCTTCATCTTCCTCCTCGACGTTGTGGTGGTTCATTTCTGTATTATCAAATGAGGAAAGACAAACTTACCACACAAGTCAGAGTCATAATTGAACTGGATCTTTATTAACGAGAGACACATTCACATGGTTTAGAATAGGTAAAGACACATTCACATGGTTTAGAATAGGTAAAGACACATTCACATGGTTTAGAATAGGTAAAGACACATTCACATGGTTTAGAATAGGTAAGGACACATCCACATGGTTTAGAATAGGTAAAGACACATTCACATGGTTTAGAATAGGTAAAGACACATTCACATGGTTTAGAATAGGTAAAGACACATTCACATGGTTTAGAATAGGTAAAGACACATTCACATGGTTTAGAATAGGTAAAGACACATTCACATGGTTTAGAATAGGTAAAGACACATTCACATGGTTTAGAATAGGTAAAGACACATTCACATGGTTTAGAATAGGTAAAGACACATTCACATGGTTTAGAATAGGTAAAGACACATTCACATGGTTTAGAATAGGTAAAGACACATTCACATGGTTTAGAATAGGTAAAGACACATTCACATGGTTTAGAATAGGTAAAGACACATTCACATGGTTTAGAATAGGTAAGGACACATCCACATGGTTTAGAATAGGTAAAGACACATTCACATGGTTTAGAATAGGTAAAGACACATTCACATGGTTTAGAATAGGTAAAGACACATTCACATGGTTTAGAATAGGTAAAGACACATTCACATGGTTTAGAATAGGTAAAGACACATTCACATGGTTTAGAATAGGTAAGGACACATCCACATGGTTTAGAATAGGTAAAGACACATTCACATGGTTTAGAATAGGTAAAGACACATTCACATGGTTTAGAATAGGTAAAGACACATTCACATGGTTTAGAATAGGTAAAGACACATTCACATGGTTTAGAATAGGTAAAGACACATTCACATGGTTTAGAATAGGTAAAGACACATTCACATGGTTTAGAATAGGTAAAGACACATTCACATGGTTTAGAATAGGTAAAGACACATTCACATGGTTTAGAATAGGTAAAGACACATTCACATGGTTTAGAATAGGTAAAGACACATTCACATGGTTTAGAATAGGTAAAGACACATTCACATGGTTTAGAATAGGTTCACATTCACATCACATATATATATTTAACCTTTATTTAACTAGGCAAGTGAGTTAAGAACAAATTCTTATTTTCAATGACAGCCTAGTGGGTTAACTGCCTGTTCAGGGGCAGAACGACAGATTTGTACCTTGTCAGCTCGGGGGTTTGAACTTGCAACCTTCCGGTTACTAGTCCAAAGCTGTAACCACTAGGCTACGCTGCCAAAGACAATGTTCCCCCCTGTCCTCTTCTCTTTCTGATATTCTGCATAGCACCAGGGGCATGTGAAAGACAAGCCTGATCTCTCCCCTCTCTGGATCCCAGGTGACTGAGCCCCAACTCAGGGAGGAAGTGCAACTGCCAACACCAGAGTCTGAAGGGATACAATCTAATAACAAGCATATCATACAAGCATATTATGCAGATAATACATCTTAATTATCTGTGCTACTTACCAACTAATTCTGATTCTTCCTCCACGATGTCTCTTCCTCTCTCTCCTCCTGCGATGTCCTCCTTCGCTCTGACTCCACTGAGATGTCCTCCTTCGCTCTGACTCCACTGAGATGTCCTCCTTCGCTCTGACTCCACTGAGAGATGAAAGAGAAAATGGAGGAAGGAACAGGGTCGTCACTGAAACCTCAGCTGTGTTTGTTGCGTCCGGTCTGTTTGTTGGTGTGTGATTAGTGTGTGTGGGTTTTCTTAGACCTGACAAGTCACCAGTGGTGTAAATTAATACTCAAGTAATTTTCTGCGGTATGTGTACTTTACTTTACTAGTTGTGTTTTGACAACTTTTACTTTTACTTCACTACATTCCTAACGAAAATAATGTACTTTTTACTCCATACATTTTCCTTGACTTCCAAAAGTACTCATTACAATTTGAATGCTTTGCAGTACAGGAAAATGGTCCAATTCACCCACTTATCAAGAGAAGGTCCCTGTTTATTCCTACAGCCTCTGATCTGACTCACTAGACACAAATGCTTAGTTTGTAAATGATGTCAGAGTGTTGGCGGGTGCCCCTGGCTGTCAAAAAAATACAAAATTACAATAAGGAAATTGTGCTGTCTGGGTTGCTTAATATAAAGAATTTGATGTTTACCATTTACTTTTACATTTGACATTTACTCAAGTATTGCAATTGAGTACTTTTTCCACATCAGCTGTTAAGCATCAACCCATGTCCCTGTATCCACCTTTAATCCTGGCTGAGACAGTGAATTCTCCTGTCAACCAGAGATCGAAGTTAACCCAGTCATTTTTTGCCACCAGTTGGAACCAACAGAGATGTCGACCTTTGGCGAACCAGTCTTAAGATCAAGCTTAGGATCAGACTTACACCGTCACCAATACACCTGTGCCTCTCCTGTCTGTAAACTGATGCTGCCCATCACCTCACTAGATAGAACACACCTGACATGCAAATGTTTTCCACTGGTTATGACAACAGTAAGTGATGTTTAGTGTGGTTGATGAGAATATGTGGTGCTGTGTAGAATGTTTTCCACTGGTTATGACAACAGTAAGTGATGTTTAGTGTGGTTGATGAGAATATGGTGTGCTGTGTAGAATGTTTTCCACTGGTTATGACAACAGTAAGTGATGTTTAGTGTGGTTGATGAGAATATGGTGTGCTGTGTAGAATGTTTTCCACTGGTTATGACAATACTAAGTGATGTTTAGTGTGGTTGATGAGAATATGTGGTGCTGTGTAGAATGTTTTCCACTGGTTATGACAACAGTAAGTGATGTTTAGTGTGGTTGATGAGAATATGCTGTGCTGTGTAGAATGTTTTCCACTGGTTATGACAACAGTAAGTGATGTTTAGTGTGGTTGATGAGAATATGGTGTGCTGTGTAGAATGTTTTCCACTGGTTATGACAATACTAAGTGATGTTTAGTGTGGTTGATGAGAATATGTGGTGCTGTGTAGAATGTTTTCCACTGGTTATGACAACAGTAAGTGATGTTTAGTGTGGTTGATGAGAATATGTGGTGCTGTGTAGAATGTTTTCCACTGGTTATGACAACACTAAGTGATGTTTAGTGTGGTTGATGAGAATATGTGGTGCTGTGTAGAATGTTTTCCACTGGTTATGACAACAGTAAGTGATGTTTAGTGTGGTTGATGAGAATATGGTGTGCTGTGTAGAATGTTTTCCACTGGTTATGACAATACTAAGTGATGTTTAGTGTGGTTGATGAGAATATGTGGTGCTGTGTAGAATGTTTTCCACTGGTTATGACAACAGTAAGTGATGTTTAGTGTGGTTGATGAGAATATGCTGTGCTGTGTAGAATGTTTTCCACTGGTTATGACAACAGTAAGTGATGTTTAGTGTGGTTGATGAGAATATGGTGTGCTGTGTAGAATGTTTTCCACTGGTTATGACAATACTAAGTGATGTTTAGTGTGGTTGATGAGAATATGTGGTGCTGTGTAGAATGTTTTCCACTGGTTATGACAACAGTAAGTGATGTTTAGTGTGGTTGATGAGAATATGTGGTGCTGTGTAGAATGTTTTCCACTGGTTATGACAACACTAAGTGATGTTTAGTGTGGTTGATGAGAATATGGTGTGCTGTGTAGAATGTTTTCCACTGGTTATGACAATACTAAGTGATGTTTAGTGTGGTTGATGAGAATATGTGGTGCTGTGTAGAATGTTTTCCACTGGTTATGACAACAGTAAGTGATGTTTAGTGTGGTTGATGAGAATATGCTGAGTTTTCCCAGACCAGGTGAGGTTAAAAGTTCACGAAAGTATTCAATGTTATTTAATGCAGTTTTATGACACCATAACAGTGGGAACTGACAATTGTAACAAAGTATATTTGTTATTGCAATTATTGTTCTTATAAATATAGAGACATATCCTTTATGTATCATCTTTAAAGTAGTCAGACAGACAGGGAGATCCTTAATAAGTGTGTTTATTCACATCAACACAACAATATCTACATTGTCACTCTCAAGCACAATCATCATCCATCATTTCAAGACAAAACACATGTAAATGTTTGGTGCCAGTCTGTTTATGCATTAGCCAGCTGACTGATCTGTCTCTCTGCCAATAAAACATCACACTAATATTAAAACAGAATGGTGAAGAGGAGTAGTAGGAAGGATCGGAGGACCAATATGCAGCGTGGTAAGTGTCCCTTTTAATATATATAACTGAACACTACAAAAATACAAAATAACAACGTGAATGAACAAACGAAAATCGAAACAGTCCCGTGTGGTACAAACACAGGAAACAATCACCCACAACTCAAAAGTGAAACCAGGCTACCTAAGTATGGTTCTCAATCAGGGACAACGATAGACAGCTACCAGGCCAAACACAGAAATCCCAAATCATAGAAAAAGGAACATAGATAGCCCACCCAACTCACGCCCTGACCATACGACAACAAAGACATAACAAAAGAACTAAGGTCAGAACGGGACAGTGTTGTCTACATCTTCAATCGGTTTGAATCTCGGCCTGTATATGGCAATCATTTTGCTACATATGGACGATTTAAGAAGTTCTTGCGCTGGTTTATACTCCATGTGGGTAGATAAACTGCACACCCAACATTATCAAAACATAATCTACAGAGCGGAAATCAAACCAATAGTTTCTAGGCTACTGATTACATTGGAAATACATTCAAACATCATTCATTGAAAACAAATAAATCCATACAGAAGAAAATCATACATTTGTATTCACTAATGAATATGAATAAATATGGAACATAAATATAATGACATGTTGTTCCTCTTTCAAGCAATAATGGCTTGAAGAGATTTGACTTTTTTGTTTTAGAGACATTTGTTACAAGGCAGCTTCCCAACCCTGTGCAGGTAGAGGAGGGGCTGCACAAACCCAGAGATCACAATGATGCAGAAACAAATGGACATGCCTGAAGAAAATGCCATTAATGGAATGTAACTTTTAATAGATATCACCAGTACTAGTGGGAGTTGAGACACAGTAGCATACACCAGGATAATCAAAATGATCTTAAAGGCCTTCATCTTAATGCTGTTTGTCCCCTCCCTGTCCCCATCCCCCGGCCCTGGACGTTTCAGAGCCCAGACAACTGAGAGACAGCAAAATGACAACAGCAAAAAATAGATCAGTGACTGGACAAGGATAAAGTAGAAAGACACTGGTGTAAAACTCATAATCAAATATAAACAGCTGGACCCCAAAACCATCAGCCAGACAACACTACAACACCCCACCCTGTATCTCAGGGGTTTGTACTTCAGGAAGACCACAGGGTGGACCACTGCCAGGTAGCGCTCTACACAGATACAGCAGTGGAACAGGGGACGACCTTGCTTGTTTTTATGAGGTATTTCCTTTTCTACAAAACTATATTGACAAGGCTTGAAATGATTTATATGCTTTCTAAATATAGTTTAATCAAATTGTAAATTGACTATAACATATCACCTTCCTTTTCACTGTAAAATACATGTTTGTATGTTTAGTGTTAGAGAAATGTGCCTATTTTCTGAAGGTTTATCTTAATAAAAAAGTCTGTCCGCAAAGCTTTGAATGTCGCATAGAGCTCTAGTGTGTCTAGGGGAAACCCCCTAGACACACCCCCTGTCTAGGGGAAACCCCCTAGACACACCCCCTGTCTAGGGGAAACCCCCTTTCATCTTGTATTCTTCTTGTCCATCTATGACATTATTACCTTTTTATTTAATTTTACTCATTTAGGAGACACTCTTATTCAGAGCACCTTACAGTTGGTGCATTCATCTTAAAATAGCTAGGCAGGACAACCACATATCACAGGCATAGTGAGTACATTTTTCCTCAATAAAGTTGCCATCGGCAGAGTCAGAGCAGGGGGGTCGAGGTGAGGAGTGGGATTATTTAATCCATTAAAGTCGATGTCCACGCTCCCGAGGAAATCGAATTAGCATAACCACACATCCCTATCAAATCCCTATCAGTTTAAGCTATATCTATTTGCATCTCAATCCACCGCATCCGCCAATGGCGCACTTCCGCATCTGTGGTGAAAGGTGACAGAGCTAAGAGGACAAGTACATTAGAGTGTCTAGTTACAGAAACAGACGCCTCACAAGTCCTTAACTGGCAGCTTCATTAAATAGTACCCGCAAAACACCAGTCTCAACATCAACAGTGAAGAAGCGAATGCGGGATGCTGGCCTTCAAGGACAACCACCCGAGCTCTAACTGTTCACCCTCTATCATCCAGAAGGCGAGGTCAGTACAGGTGCATTTTTCTCACCTTTATTAATAAACCAGTTAGGCCAGTTGAGAACAAGTTCTCACTTACAACTGAGACCTGGCCAAGATAAATCAAATCAGTGCGACAAAAACAACGACACAGAGTTACACATGGGATAAACAAACGTACAGTCAATAACACAATGAAAAATATGTATACAGTGTGTGCAAATGAAGTAAGGAGGTTAGGCAGTAAATAGGCCAATAGTAGCGAAGTAATTACAATTTATCAATTTACACTGGATTGATATACAGTTGAAGTCGGAAGTTTACATACACCTTAGACAAAAACATTTAAACTCAATTGCTGACATTTAAGCCCAGTAAAAACTCCCTGTCTTAGGTCAGTGAGGTTCACCACTTTATTTTAAGAATGTGAAATGATTTATTTCAGCTTTTATTTCTTTCATCACATTCCCAGTGGGTCAGAAGTTTACATACAGTCAATTAGTATTTGGGAGCATTGCCTTTAAATTGTTTGAAGTTATCCTTTCGCGCAGGGATTGATTTGGCAACACCCAGCGAAATAGCAGCACGCCAAATTCAAAAACAGAAATACTCATAATAATAATTAATAAATCATACAAGTGTTATACATCGGTTTAAAGATGAACTTCTTGTTAATCCAGCCACAGTGTCAGATTTTAAAAAGGCCTTACTGCGAAAGCAAACCATGCGATTATCTGAGGACAGCGCCCAGCATAACAACACATGAAAATCACATTTCAACCCGCCAGGCACGACACAAAAGTCAGAAATAACGATAAAAGTCATGCTTTACCTTTGAAGATCTTCTTCTGTTGGCACTCCCATATGTCCATTAAACATAATAAATGGTTATTTTGTTCGATAAATTCTGTCGTTATATCCCAAAATGTCCATTTATTTGAAGCGTTTGATTCAGAAATTACACCAGTTCCAACTCGCGCAACATGACTACAAAATATCTAATAAGTTACCTGTAAACGCTGCCCAAACATTTCAAACAAATCCAACTTTAGATATTTTAAAACGTACATAATCAATAAAATTTAAGATGGGATGAACTGTGTTCAATACTGGATAAAAGCAACGTGAAGAGCATGACCTGGAGCGCGCATCAAAATATAAGAGATCACTAGGCTGGACCCTCATTCTGAATAGCTGTACTTCTAAATTTCTCTAAAGAAAAACATCAACCAATTTCTAAAAACGGTTGACATCTAGTGGAAGCAATAGGAACTGCAACCAAGTGCCACAGAAATCAAGGTTCCCATAGAAAAGTAATTGAATACAGAGTCACCCCCCCAAAAAAAACATTCCTGGATGGTTTGTCCTCTGGGTTTTGCCTGCAAATAAGTTATGTTATACCCACAGACATAATTTTAACAGTTTTGAAACTTTAGAGAGTATTCTATCCACATCTACCAATTATATGCATATCCTAGCTTCTGGGCCTGAGTAGCAGGCAGTTTACTTTGGACACACTTTTCATCCGGACGTGAAAATAGTGCCCCCTAGCCTTAATTTCACAACATATACCCAATACACACAAATCTAAGTAAAGGAATGTCATTAAGAATATATAAATATATGGATGAGCAATGTCAGAGTGGCACAGACTAAAATACAATAGAATAGAATAGAATACAGTATATACACATGCAATGAGTAATGAACGATATTTAAACATTATTAAAGTGGCCAGTGATTTCAAGCCTATGTATACAGGCAGCAGCCTCTATGTGCTAGTGATGCCTATTTAACAGTCTGATGGCCTTGAGATTGAAGCTGTTTTTCAGTTTCTCGGTCTCATCTTTTATGTACACTGTGTTAACAAACCTCCAAACGAACTTCAATGCCATACATCTCTCCTTCCGTGGCCTCCAACTGCTCTTAAATGCTAGTAAAATGAAATGCATGCTCTTCAACCAATCGCTGCCCACACCCGCCCACCCATCTAGCATCACTACTCTGGACTGTTGGCGTCTGTTTAGACTGTAAACTCTCCTTCCAGACTCACATTAAGCATCTCCAATCCAAAGTTAAATCTAGAATCATCTTCCTATTTCGCAACAATACCTCCTTCCCTCATTCTGCCAAACGTACCATCGAAAAACTGACTATCCTACCGATGCTTGACTTCGGCAATGTAATTTACAAAATAGCCTCCAACACTCTACTCAGCAAATTGTATGCAGTCTATGTATGCAGTCAAATTGTATGCAGTCTATGCCATTTGTTTTGTCACCAAAGACCCATATACTACCCACCATTGCGACCTGTATACTCACGTTGACTGGTACTCGCTACATATTCATTGCCAAACCTACTGGCCCCAGGTCACCTATAAGCCTTTGCTAGGTATATCTCCATCTTATCTCAGCTCACTGGTCACCATAGCAATACCCGGCCGTAACACGTGCTCCAGCAGGTATATTTCACTGTTCACCCCAAAACAAAAAAAAAAAACTACTGCCAATGACTGGAACGAATTGCAAAAATCATTGAAGTTGGAGACTTATATCTCCCTCACTAACTTTAAGCGTCATCTGTCAGAGCAGCTTACTGATCGCTGCAGCTGTACTCAGCCCATCTGTAAATAGCCCATCCAACCAACTACCTACCTCATCCCCATATTTGTTTTTTTGTTTTTCTGCTTTTTTGTTTTTCTGCTCTTTTGCACACCAGTATTTCTACTTGCACATCCTCATCTGCACATACAGTTGTAGTCGGAAGTTTACATGCACTTAGGTTGGAATCCTTAAAACTTGTTTTTCAACCACTCCACACATTTCTTGTTAACAGACTATAGTTTTGGCAAGTCGGTTAGGACATCTACTTTGTGCATGACACAAGTAATTTTTCCAACAATTGTTTACAGACAGATTATTTCACTTATAATTCACTGTCTCCCAATTCCAGTGGGTCAGAAATTTACGTACAGTAAGTTGACTGTGCCTTTAAACAGCTTGGAAAATTCCTGAAAATGATGTCATGGCTTTAGAAGCTTCTGATAGGCTAATTGACATATTTTGAGTCAATTGGAGGTTTATCTGTGGATGTATTTCAAGGCCATAACTTCAAACTCAGTGCCTCTTTGCATAATATCATTGTAAAATACAAATAAATCAGCCAAGACCTCCGCAACTCTGGTTCAGGAAGGAGACGCGTTCTGTCTCCTAGAGATGAACATACTTTGGTGAAAAGTACAAATCAATCCAAGAACAACAACAAAGTACCTTGTGAAAATGCTGGAGGAAACAGGTACCAAGTATCTATATCCACAGTAAAACAAGTCCCATATCGAAATAACCTGAAAGGCCGCTCAGCAAGGAAGAAACCACTGCTCCAAAACCGCCAAAAAAGACAGACTACGGTTTGCAACTGCACATGGCGACAAAGATCGTACTTTTTTGGAGAAATGTAATCTGGTCTGATGAAACAAAAATAGAACTGTTTGGCCATTAAGACCATCATTATGTTTGGAGGAAAAAGGGGAGGCTTGCAAGCTGAAGAACACCATTCCAACCGTGAAGCACGGGGGTGGCAGCATCATGTTGTGGGGGTGGTTTGCTGCAGGAGGGACTGGTGCACTTCTCAATATAGATGGCATCATGAGGCAGGGAAATTATGTGGATATATTGAAGCAACATCTGAAGACATCAGTCAGGAAGTTAAAGCTTGGTCGGAAATGGATCTTCCAAATGGACAATGACCCCAAGCATACTTACAAAGTTGTGGCAAACAGGCTTAAATATGACTTGTTAGATATTATTGCACTGACGGAACTAGAAACACAAGCATTTCAATAGACTCTCAATAACATCTGCTAAACACGTGTATGTGACCAACACCATTTGATTTGAACCTCATTCAAAACATGTTCTAGTTGGTGTGTCCTGAACATAAGTCAGGTCTATTAGGCCCAGCTTGAACACCTGTGAGTCACAAACAGGTGCAGCAGGTCATTACACCTATGCAAATGATTGTTTGACAGGACCTAATGGCCATAAGCAGTCTATGATTGATTGAGGGGGTTTTGTAAAGCCTTGTTTACACTTTCAATAATCAAATCAGTTTTGTTTTTCAAATGTGTTTTGGAACACTGACTGTTCAAACAGCAAATTAAAAGTGACCAAATTGTACTTCTGTGCGATCAGACTGCAGTCATTTGCTGACATTTCTATGCTACTTGTCATAGTAACCACAGGTGTGTGTGTGTAGTTTCCTATCAGATTGGAGCCCTGTTTCCTACCACTAAGAAGTTATGTTTCAAGCTATATCGCTGATGCACGTAACGTGGAAAGGCAGGTGTGCGTAATGGATGACAGGAGTGCGTGATGCAGGGCAGGCTGGCACCTTCAACCACCAGGGGGGAACGGGAGCAGACATGACAATGAATGTGCCAATGCTAGATTAAGTTAGGTAGCAATCTCTCCAGAAAACTACCTCCAACTTCTTTCAAATTTAAGGAATTGCCAAAATCTCTATCTATCCCTTTAATATATACAAAGTACAGTACAGCACCATTAGAAATGTAATTACTAGAACAGACAATCCCAATCAACTCAATGGTCTGTGATGGGTTTACTGGCGGCCATCTTGAGTGTACCCAGTTATATTTCTATGGTTGTGCCACCTCTCCCTCACTGCCCCCTGGGGCAGCAGGGTAGATTCCCACTCCTGTGGAGGTAGAAGAAGGGCTGCACCAACCCACAGAACACCAGGAGGAACATGTTGAGGGCATCGAGCAGGCAGAACGCTTTGGCCGCGATGGAGTCGTACAGCACGCTGAGGGAGTGATATTCAAAGTCATGATCATCATTTTAAATGACAAGTATACACATAAAAATAATACATTGGTAAATAACAGAACTGGAGAGAGTAAATTATTTCAATCATAAATGGTAGAACGAGACAAAAGCTTAATAGAAAACAATGAAGTTATCTATGAAGTTATCTATGAAGTTATCTATGAAATTATCTATGAAGTTATCTATGAAGTTATCTATGAAGTTATCTAGTAAGTTATCTAGTAAGTTATCTATGAAGTTATCTAGTTATCTATGAAGTTATCTATGAAGTTATCTATGAAGTTATCTAGTTATCTATGAAGTTATCTATGAAGTTATCTATGCAGTTATCTATGAAGTTATCTAGTTATCTATGAAGTTATCTATGAAGTTATCTATGCAGTTATCTATGAAGTTATCTAGTTATCTATGAAGTTATCTATGCAGTTATCTATGAAGTTATCTAGTTATCTATGAAGTTATCTATGAAGTTATCTATGAAGTTATCAATGATGTTATCTAGTTATCTATCTTTTCTCTTATTATACTGCATCTATGTAATGTTTCAATAATGTTTTATGGTATGTTATTTATGCACTAGACACTTTCCTGTCATAGGTTAAACAGCATGTTTAAATGTTTACATTATCATTCCTAATGACAAGGCAATTCCGAACAGTGATTTAAATTGATGTGATTATGTGGCTTAGGTTCATTTTAGGTCTTTGTTTGAAGGTAAATGCACTGATGTCCCAAATGGCAACCTATGCCCTATACAGTGCACTGTTTTAACCAGAGCACTTTGGGCCCAGGTCAAAAGTAGTGTACTAAATAGGGAATAAGGTGCCATTTAGGAAACAAATGTGTTCTCATTAGACAGTCAAAGTGGCTGAGCTACAGGGAGAAACAAACACGGCCAGCAGCTGAGGCTGTTGATGCAAATGACTGGAGCTGTGAGGTAAAACTCTGGGTGTGTCACAGAAGTCAAGGGATCATTTAGGTAAATGTAGTCTTTGAGAATCTTTTTGTATTGGAAAGTGCTACATGGATTAAATATATTATTATTAAATGTTGTTTTTCCATTATGTATTATCAATATTATTATTATTTTTTTTTAAACTTTTTTTTTGTTGACTGAGAATTTCCTTTAACAGAAATCAACTGTTGCAGTGAAGTAGTGTCATTGAAATATATACGGTGGATTTTAAAAAGCTACTGTACATGAAAGAGCAAGACCCTCTACTCAAGCCAAGCCTTATACTTTCCAGATGGTTAGCTGTTTTAGCACAGTGGCTAGCTATACTATTGCTGGGGTGAAGCTAATGGTCCATGCATGAGTTGAACATGGAAATCAGTACATTTCCCTTGCACAAGGACATCTCGGGAAACCACACTGCTGAACTAGCAGTATTCAAATCAGAAGAATGTTGCATAAGTCGGGAAACACAAGGGTAAAAGTTGACAGTTGAATTGTCTGGCACACATCTCTGTCTTTAAATGATCAAACACTTGCTTCAGTTACAAAACATAGACACCCTGATTGAATTAAAAAAACACTTTAATTTCAATGTACACTTGTTTTTATTTTAATTTCTCACTATTGAGTCTCTATTGAGTCTTCTACATCATGAGAAAATACATCTCTAGCAGAGAGATCGAGTGAGAGAGAAAGGAAGAGAGAAAAAGAAAGAGAGGGATGAAAGGAAGGAGGGGGAAGGAGAAAATAAATGGAGGGGGAAGAGGGGAGAGAGGGGGAAGAGGGGAGAGAGGGGGAAGAGGGGAGAGAGGGGGAGAGGAGAGAGGGAGGGGGAAGAGAGGAGAGAGGGACGGGGAAGAGAGGAGAGAGGGAGGGGAAGAGAGGAGAGAGGGAGGGGGAGGGGGAAGAGAGGAGAGGGACGGGGAAGAGAGGAGAGAGGGAGGGGGAAGAGAGGAGAGAGGGAGGGGGAAGAGAGGAGAGGGACGGGGAAGAGAGGAGAGAGGGAGGGGAGAGGAGAGAGAGAGGGGAGAGAGAGAGGGGAGAGGAGAGAGGGAGGGGGAAGAGAGGAGAGAGGGAGGGGGAGGGGGAAGAGAGGAGAGGGACGGGGAAGAGAGGAGAGAGGGAGGGGGAAGAGAGGAGAGAGGGAGGGGGAAGAGAGGAGAGGAGAGGGACGGGGAAGAGAGGAGAGAGGGAGGGGAGAGGAGAGAGAGGGGAGAGAGAGAGGGGAGAGGAGAGAGGGAGGGGGAAGAGAGGAGAGAGGGAGGGGGAAGAGAGGAGAGGGACGGGGAAGAGAGGAGAGAGGGAGGGGAGAGGAGAGAGAGAGGGGAGAGAGAGAAGTGAGAGGGAGGGGGAAGAGAGGAGAGAGGGAGGGGGAAGAGAAGAGAGGGACGGGGAAGAGAGGAGAGAGGGAGGGGAGAGGAGAGAGAGGGGAGAGAGAGAAGTGAGAGGGAGGGGGGAAGAGAGGAGAGAGGGAGGGGGAAGAGAAGAGAGGGACGGGGAAGAGAAGTGAGAGGGAGGGGAGAGGAGAGGAGGGAGGTTGGATGAGAGGAGAGAAATTGAGGGGAGAGGAGGCAACATGCAAAGTATTTCAGATCAAATCAAATCAAATTGCATTTGGCAAATGCGCCAAATACAAGTGTAGACCTTACAGTGAAATGTTTACCTTCAAGCTCTTAACCAACAACACCGTTTTAAGAAAAATAAGTGTTAAGTAAAATATATAAGTAAAAAATGTAAAATAGCAAAAAACAAGGAATTAAAGAGCAACAAAAAAACAACAGTAGCAAGCCCCAGTGATGTACTGGGTCGGACGCACTACCCTCTGTAATGCCTTGCGGTCAGAGGCCTAGCAGTTGCCATACCAGGCATGATGCAACCAGTGCTGCAACCATGCTCTCGATGGTACAGCTGTAGAACTTTTTGAGGATCTGAGGACCCATGCCAAACCTTTTCAGTCTCTTGAGGGGGAATAGGCTTTGCAGTGCCCTCTTAATGACCGTCTTGGTGTGTTTGGACCATGATAGCTTGTTGGTGATGTGTACACCAAGGAACTTGAAACTCTCAACCTGCTCCACTACAGCCCCGTCGATGAGAATGGGGGCGTGCTCGGTCCTCTTTTTCCTGTAGTGCGCGATCACCACATTTGCCTTGATCACGTTGAGGGAGAGGTTGTTATAATGGCACCACACGGCCAGGTCTCTGACCTCCTCCCTAAAGGCTGTCTCATCGTTGATGATGATCAGGCCTACCCTGTTGTGTCACCTGCAAACTTAATGATGGGGTTGGAGTCGTGCCTGACCATGAAGTCATTAGTGAACAGGCACTGAGCAAGCACCCCTGAGAGGCCCCCGTGTTGAGGATCAGCATGGCGGATGTGTTCTTACCTACCCTTACCACCTGGGGGCGGCCCGTCAGGAAGTCCAGAATCCAATTGAAGAGGGAGGTGTTTCGTCCCAAAGATCTTAGCTTAGTAATGAGCTTTGAGGGCACTAAGGTGTTGAACACTGAGCTGTAGTCAATGAATAGCATTCACACATAGGTGTTCCTTTTGTTCAGGTGGGAAAGGGCAGTATGGAGTGCAATAAAGATTGCATCATCTGTGGATCTGTTGAGGCGATATACAAAATGGAGTGGGTCTAGCACATTTAACATGCTGGTAGACACAAGGTTAAACAGATTTAAGTTTCCCTGCATTAAAGTCCCAGGCCACTAGGCGCGCTGCCTCTGCATGAACATTTTCCGGTTTGCACATGGCTGTATACAGCTCATTGAGTGCGGTCTTAGTGCCAGCATCAGTTTGTGGTGGTAAATAGACAACTACAAAGAATATATATGAAAATTATCTTGGTAAATAGTGTGTTCTACAGCTTATCATGAGATAGTCTACCTCAGGCGAGCAAAACCTTGAGACTTCCTTACGATTAGATTTTGTGCACCAGCTGTTGTTTACAAATATACACAGACCCCACCCCTTGTCTTACCGGAGCCGATGCAACTTAAAACCCAATAGCTGTATGTTTTTCATGTCGTTGTTCAGCCATGACTCTGTGAAACTTAAGATATTACCGTTTTTAATGTCCCGTTAGTAGGATATACATCATAGTAAATTGTATATTTTGTTATCCAATGATTGTACATTGGCTAATAGGACTGATGATAAAGGCAGATTACCCACTTGCCACCGGATCCTTACAAGGCACCTCGTACTACGTCCCCGATATCTTCGTCTCTTGAAAGCCTTGTCAGGTGTCTGAAGTAGATCCTTCCCATCCGACTCGTTACAGAACGAGGTGAGTGATCGCTGTCCAGATATCTTGAAGCTCTTTTCGGGCATAAGAGATGGTGGCAGAAACAAGTATCCTATTTCAGGTTCAATGTATAAACAATTTGGACCAATGAGAACTTGCATGAAGCTATGAGTCCCACACTGAAAATCTTCCCATGTCTCTGACCCATTGATATTACAGAAAAACCACTACTTCCATTGATCATTAGTACTTCACTGACTTCTCGTCCTGTGCGCTGTGTATTGTCTTTAAAATATTCCTACATTACCATATTTACAACTTCTATAGATACAGTTGGTTATGTGACCTCGCCACTACCACTCATCTACATTGACCATTACCACTAATCTATGTAAACCAGGAGACCATTCATTGACCACAGCCACTCATCTACATTGACCATTACCACTAATCTATGTAAACCAGGAGACCATTCATTGACCACAGCCACTCATCTACATTGACCATTACCACTAATCTATGTAAACCAGGAGACCATTCATTGACCACAGCCACTCATCTACATTGACCATTACCACTAATCTATGTAAACCAGGAGACCATTCATTGACCACAGCCACTCATCTACATTGACCATTACCACTAATCTATGTAAACCAGGAGACCATTCATTGACCACAGCCACTCATCTACATTGACCATTACCACTAATCTATGTAAACCAGGAGACCATTCATTGACCACAGCCACTCATCTACATTGACCATTACCACTAATCTATGTAAACCAGGAGACCATTCATTGACCACAGCCACTCATCTACATTGACCATTACCACTAATCTATGTAAACCAGGAGACCATTCATTGACCACAGCCACTCATCTACATTGACCATTACCACTAATCTATGTAAACCAGGAGACCATTCATTGACCACAGCCACTCATCTACATTGACCATTACCACTAATCTATGTAAACCAGGAGACCATTCATTGACCACAGCCACTCATCTACATTGACCATTACCACTAATCTATGTAAACCAGGAGACCATTCATTGACCACAGCCACTCATCTACATTGACCATTACCACTCATCTATGTAAACCAGGAGACCATTCATTGACCACAGCCACTCATCTACATTGACCATTACCACTAATCTATGTAAACCAGGAGACCATTCATTGACCACAGCCACTCATCTACATTGACCATTACCACTAATCTATGTAAACCAGGAGACCATTCATTGACCACATAACAACAAAAGGCGGGTGGCCATCCAAACCACTACTATACATATGCAGTTTGCTGGCTACAATATTTAAATCACTTTTCTACATAAGAGTTGGCTTTGACTGTTGTCTTTCATCCTATGGAAAGTTAGCTCGGATTAAAGGGTAGTGTTCATGAGGCAGCAAATGGAAGAATGGACTGGAAAATGAGGGCTGAACAGGTCCCCGTTAACATCGACGGGGCTGTAGTGGAGCGGGTGGAGAGTTTCATGTTCCTTGGTCTCCACATCTTTTGATTTTTTTTTCACCTTCATTTAACCAGGTAGGCTGGTTGAGAACACCTTCATTTAACCAGGTAGGCTGGTTGAGAACACCTTCATTTAACCAGGTAGGCTGGTTGAGAACGTTTAACCAGGTAGGCTTCGTTTAACCAGGTAGGCTGGTTGAGAACACCTTCGTTTAACCAGGTAGGCTGGTTGAGAACACCTTCGTTTAACCAGGTAGGCTGGTTGAGAACACCTTCGTTTAACCAGGTAGGCTGGTTGAGAACACCTTCGTTTAACCAGGTAGGCTGGTTGAGAACACCTTCGCTTTAACCAGGTAGGCTGGTTGAGAACACCTTCGTTTAACCAGGTAGGCTGGTTGAGAACACCTTCGTTTAACCAGGTAGGCTGGTTGAGAACACCTTCGTTTAACCAGGTAGGCTGGTTGAGAACACCTTCGTTTAACCAGGTAGGCTGGTTGAGAACACCGTTTAACCAGGTAGGCTGGTTGAGAACACCTTCGTTTAACCAGGTAGGCTGGTTGAGAACACCTTCGTTTAACCAGGTAGGCTGGTTGAGAACACCTTCGTTTAACCAGGTAGGCTGGTTGAGAACACCTTCGTTTAACCAGGTAGGCTGGTTGAGAACACCTTCGTTTAACCAGGTAGGCTGGTTGAGAACACCTTCGTTTAACCAGGTAGGCTGGTTGAGAACACCTTCGTTTAACCAGGTAGGCTGGTTGAGAACAGTTTAACCAGGTAGGCTGGTTGAGAACACCTTCGTTTAACCAGGTAGGCTGGTTGAGAGGTTTAACCAGGTAGGCTGGTTGAGAACACCTTCGTTTAACCAGGTAGGCTGGTTGAGAACACCTTCGTTTAACCAGGTAGGCTGGTTGAGAACACCTTCGTTTAACCAGGTAGGCTGGTTGAGAACACCTTATTTAACCAGGTAGGCTGGTTGAGAACACCTTCGTTTAACCAGGTAGGCTGGTTGAGAACACCTTCGTTTAACCAGGTAGGCTGGTTGAGAACACCTTCGTTTAACCAGGTAGGCTGGTTGAGAACACCTTCGTTTAACCAGGTAGGCTGGTTGAGAACACGTTTAACCAGGTAGGCTGGTTGAGAACACCTTCGTTTAACCAGGTAGGCTGGTTGAGAACACCTTCGTTTAACCAGGTAGGCTGGTTGAGAACACCTTAACCAGGTAGGCTGGTTTCGTTTAACCAGGTAGGCTGGTTGAGAACACCTTAGGCTGGTTTTAACCAGGTAGGCTGGTTGAGAACGTTTAACCAGGTAGGCTTTGAGAACACCTTTTAACCAGGTAGGCTGGTTGAGAACACCTTCGTTTAACCAGGTAGGCTGGTTGAGAACACCTTCGTTTAACCAGGTAGGCTGGTTGAGAACACCTTATTTAACCAGGTAGGCTGGTTGAGAACACCTTCGTTTAACCAGGTAGGCTGGTTGAGAACACCTTCGTTTAACCAGGTAGGCTGGTTGAGAACACCTTCGTTTAACCAGGTAGGCTGGTTGAGAACACCTTCGTTTAACCAGGTAGGCTGGTTGAGAACACCTTCGTTTAACCAGGTAGGCTGGTTGAGAACACCTTCGTTTAACCAGGTAGGCTGGTTGAGAACACCTTCGTTTAACCAGGTAGGCTGGTTGAGAACACCGTTTAACCAGGTAGGCTGGTTTTAACCAGGTAGGCTGGTTGAGAACACCTTCGTTTAACCAGGTAGGCTGGTTGAGAACACCTTCATTTAACCAGGTAGGCTGGTTGAGAACACCTTCATTTAACCAGGTAGGCTGGTTGAGAACACCTTCATTTAACCAGGTAGGCTGGTTGAGAACACCTTCATTTAACCAGGTAGGCTGGTTGAGAACACCTTCATTTAACCAGGTAGGCTGGTTGAGAACACCTTCATTTAACCAGGTAGGCTGGTTGAGAACACCTTCATTTAACCAGGTAGGCTGGTTGAGAACACCTTCATTTAACCAGGTAGGCTGGTTGAGAACACCTTCATTTAACCAGGTAGGCTGGTTGAGAACACCTTTCATTTAACCAGGTAGGCTGGTTGAGAACACCTTCATTTAACCAGGTAGGCTGGTTGAGAACACCTTCATTTAACCAGGTAGGCTGGTTGAGAACACATTTAACCAGGTAGGCTGGTTGAGAACACCTTCATTTAACCAGGTAGGCTGGTTGAGAACACCTTCATTTAACCAGGTAGGCTGGTTGAGAACACCTTCATTTAACCAGGTAGGCTGGTTGAGAACACCTTCATTTAACCAGGTAGGCTGGTTGAGAACACCTTCATTTAACCAGGTAGGCTGGTTGAGAACACCTTCATTTAACCAGGTAGGCTGGTTGAGAACACCTTCATTTAACCAGGTAGGCTGGTTGAGAACACCTTCATTTAACCAGGTAGGCTGGTTGAGAACACCTTCATTTAACCAGGTAGGCTGGTTGAGAACACCTTCATTTAACCAGGTAGGCTGGTTGAGAACACCTTCATTTAACCAGGTAGGCTGGTTGAGAACACCTTCATTTAACCAGGTAGGCTGGTTGAGAACACCTTCATTTAACCAGGTAGGCTGGTTGAGAACACCTTCATTTAACCAGGTAGGCATTTAACCAGGTTGAGAACACCTTCATTTAACCAGGTAGGCTGGTTGAGAACACCTTCATTTAACCAGGTAGGCTGGTTGAGAACACCTTCATTTAACCAGGTAGGCTGGTTGAGAACACCTTCATTTAACCAGGTAGGCTGGTTGAGAACACCTTCATTTAACCAGGTAGGCTGGTTGAGAACACCTTCATTTAACCAGGTAGGCTGGTTGAGAACACCTTCATTTAACCAGGTAGGCTGGTTGAGAACACCTTCATTTAACCAGGTAGGCTGGTTGAGAACACCTTCATTTAACCAGGTAGGCTGGTTGAGAACACCTTCATTTAACCAGGTAGGCTGGTTGAGAACACCTTCATTTAACCAGGTAGGCTGGTTGAGAACACCTTCATTTAACCAGGTAGGCTGGTTGAGAACACCTTCATTTAACCAGGTAGGCTGGTTGAGAACACCTTCATTTAACCAGGTAGGCTGGTTGAGAACACCTTCATTTAACCAGGTAGGCTGGTTGAGAACACCTTCATTTAACCAGGTAGGCTGGTTGAGAACACCTTCATTTAACCAGGTAGGCTGGTTGAGAACACCTTCATTTAACCAGGTAGGCTGGTTGAGAACACCTTCATTTAACCAGGTAGGCTGGTTGAGAACACCTTCATTTAACCAGGTAGGCTGGTTGAGAACACCTTCATTTAACCAGGTAGGCTGGTTGAGAACACCTTCATTTAACCAGGTAGGCTGGTTTCATTTAACCAGGTAGGCTGGTTGAGAACACCTTCATTTAACCAGGTAGGCTGGTTGAGAACACCTTCATTTAACCAGGTAGGCTGGTTGAGAACACCTTCATTTAACCAGGTAGGCTGGTTGAGAACACCTTCATTTAACCAGGTAGGCTGGTTGAGAACACCTTCATTTAACCAGGTAGGCTGGTTGAGAACACCTTCATTTAACCAGGTAGGCTGGTTGAGAACACCTTCATTTAACCAGGTAGGCTGGTTGAGAACACCTTCATTTAACCAGGTAGGCTGGTTGAGAACACCTTCATTTAACCAGGTAGGCTGGTTGAGAACACCTTCATTTAACCAGGTAGGCTGGTTGAGAACACCTTCATTTAACCAGGTAGGCTGGTTGAGAACACCTTCATTTAACCAGGTAGGCTGGTTGAGAACACCTTCATTTAACCAGGTAGGCTGGTTGAGAACACCTTCATTTAACCAGGTAGGCTGGTTGAGAACACCTTCATTTAACCAGGTAGGCTGGTTGAGAACACCTTCATTTAACCAGGTAGGCTGGTTGAGAACACCTTCATTTAACCAGGTAGGCTGGTTGAGAACACCTTCATTTAACCAGGTAGGCTGGTTGAGAACACCTTCATTTAACCAGGTAGGCTGGTTGAGAACACCTTCATTTAACCAGGTAGGCTGGTTGAGAACACCTTCATTTAACCAGGTAGGCTGGTTGAGAACACCTTCATTTAACCAGGTAGGCTGGTTGAGAACACCTTCATTTAACCAGGTAGGCTGGTTGAGAACACCTTCATTTAACCAGGTAGGCTGGTTGAGAACACCTTCATTTAACCAGGTAGGCTGGTTGAGAACACCTTCATTTAACCAGGTAGGCTGGTTGAGAACACCTTCATTTAACCAGGTAGGCTGGTTGAGAACACCTTCATTTAACCAGGTAGGCTGGTTGAGAACACCTTCGTTTAACCAGGTAGGCTGGTTGAGAACACCTTCGTTTAACCAGGTAGGCTGGTTGAGAACACCTTCGTTTAACCAGGTAGGCTGGTTGAGAACACCTTCGTTTAACCAGGTAGGCTGGTTGAGAACACCTTCGTTTAACCAGGTAGGCTGGTTGAGAACACCTTCGTTTAACCAGGTAGGCTGGTTGAGAACACCTTCGTTTAACCAGGTAGGCTGGTTGAGAACACCTTCGTTTAACCAGGTAGGCTGGTTGAGGTTTAACCAGGTAGGCTGGTTGAGAACACCTTCGTTTAACCAGGTAGGCTGGTTGAGAACACCTTCGTTTAACCAGGTAGGCTGGTTGAGACCTTCGTTTAACCAGGTAGGCTGGTTGAGAACACCTTCGTTTAACCAGGTAGGCTGGTTGAGAACACCTTCGTTTAACCAGGTAGGCTGGTTGAGGTTTAACCAGGTAGGCTGGTTGAGAACACCTTCGTTTAACCAGGTAGGCTGGTTGAGAACACCTTCGTTTAACCAGGTAGGCTGGTTGAGAACACCTTCGGTAACCAGGTAGGTTGAGAACACCTTCGTTTAACCAGGTAGGCTGGTTGAGAACACCTTCGTTTAACCAGGTAGGCTGGTTGAGAACACCTTCGTTTAACCAGGTAGGCTGGTTGAGAACACCTTCGTTTAACCAGGTAGGCTGGTTGAGAACACCAGGTAGGCTGGTTGAGAACACCTTCGTTTAACCAGGTAGGCTGGTTGAGAACACCTTCGTTTAACCAGGTAGGCTGGTTGAGAACACCTTCGTTTAACCAGGTAGGCTGGTTGAGAACACCTTCGTTTAACCAGGTAGGCTGGTTGAGAACACCTTCGTTTAACCAGGTAGGCTGGTTGAGAACACCTTCGTTTAACCAGGTAGGCTGGTTGAGAACACCTTCGTTTAACCAGGTAGGCTGGTTGAGAACACCTTCGTTTAACCAGGTAGGCTGGTTGAGAACACGTTCTCATTGGCAACTGCTACCTGGCCAAGATAAAGCAAAGCAGTTCAACACACACAACAACGCAGAGTTACACATGTAGTAAACAAAACATACAGTCAATAATACAGTAGAAAAATAAGTCTATATGCAAATGAGTTGAGATAAGGGAGGTAAAGGCAAAAAAAGGCCATGGTGGCGAAGTAAATACAATAAAGCAAGTAAAACACTGGAATGGTAGATTTGCAGTGGAAGAATGTGCAAAGTAGAAATAGAAATAATGGGGTGCAAAGGAGCAAAATTATATAAAAAATAATATATTAGGGAAAAGATAGTTGTTTGGGCTAATTTATGCATTTAGTTTTACTTGCGTTTAAGAGCAGTTGGAGGCCACGGAAGGAGAGTTATATGGCACTGAAGCTTGTCTGGAGGTTAGTTAACACAGTGTCCAAAGAGGGGCGAGAAGTATACAGAATGGTGTCGTCTGCATAGGGGTGGATCAGAGAATCACCAGCAGCAGTTGCACCCCTTCTGAAAAAACCTACACTCGATCCCTCCGATGTCAACAATTACAGACCTGTATCCCTTCTTTCTTTTCTCTCCAAAACTCTTGAACGTGCCGTCCTTGGCCAGCTCTCCCGCTATCTCTCTCTGAATGACCTTCTTGATCCAAATCAGTCCGGTTTCAAGACTAGTCATTCAACTGAGACTGCTCTCCTCTGTATCACGGAGGCGCTCCGCACTGCTAAAGCTAACTCTCTCTCCTCTGCTCTCATCCTTCTAGATCTATCGGCTGCCTTCGATACTGTGAACCATCAGATCCTCCTCTCCACCCTCTCCGAGTTGGGCATCTCCGGCGCGGCCCACGCTTGGATTGCGTCCTACCTGACAGGTCGCTCCTACCAGGTGGCGTGGCGAGAATCTGTCTCCTCACCACGCGCTCTCACCACTGGTGTCCCCCAGGGCTCTGTTCTTGGCCCTCTCCTATTCTCGCTATACACCAAGTCACTTGGCTCTGTCATAACCTCACATGGTCTCTCTTATCATTGCTATGCAGACGACAACACAATTAATCTTCTCCTTTCCCCCTTCTGATGACCAGGTGGCGAATCGCATCTCTGCATGTCTGGCAGACATATCAGTGTGGATGACGGATCACCACCTCAAGCTGAACCTCGGCAAGACGGAGCTGCTCTTCCTCCCGGGGAAGGACTGCCCGTTCCATGATCTCGCCATCACGGTTGACAACTCCATTGTGTCCTCCTCCCAGAGCGCCAAGAACCTTGGCGTGATCCTGGACAACACCCTGTCGTTCTCAACCAACATCAAGGCGGTGGCCCGTTCCTGTAGGTTCATGCTCTACAACATTCGCAGAGTACGACCCTGCCTCACACAGGAAGCGGTGCAGGTCCTCATCCAGGCACTTGTCATCTCCCGTCTGGATTACTGCAACTCGCTGTTGGCTGGGCTCCCTGCCTGTGCCATTAAACCCCTTCAACTCATCCAGAACGCCGCAGCCCATCTGGTGTTCAACCTTCCCAAGTTCTCTCACGTCACCCCGCTCCTCCGCTCTCTCCACTGGCTTCCAGTTGAAGCTCGCATCCGCTACAAGACCATGGTGCTTGCCTACGGAGCTGTGAGGGGAACGGCACCTCAGTACCTCCAGGCTCTGATCAGGCCCTACACCCAAACAAGGGCACTGCGTTCATCCACCTCTGGCCTGCTCGCCTCCCTACCACTGAGGAAGTACAGCTCCCGCTCAGCCCAGTCAAAACTGTTCGCTGCCCTGGCCCCCAATGGTGGAACAAACTCCCTCACGACGCCAGGACAGCGGAGTCAATCACCACCTTCCGGAGACACCTGAAACCCCACCTCTTTAAGGAATACCTAGGATAGGATAAGTAATCCCTCTCACCCCACCCCCCCTAAGTTTTAGATGCACTATTGTTAAGTGACTGTCCCACTGGATGTCATAAGGTGAATGCACCAATTTGTAAGTCGCTCTGGATAAGAGCGTCTGCTAAATGACTTAAATGTAAATGATGTAAATGTAGTAACATCATTGATGTATACAGAGAAAAGAGTCTGCCCGAGGATTGAAACCTGTGGCACCCCCATAGAGACTGCCAGAGGTCCGGACAACAGGCCCTCTGATTTGACACACTGAACTCTATCAGAGAAGTAGTTGGTAAACCAGACGAGGCAAAAATTTGAGAAACCAAGGCTGACCAGCTCTGAAACCAGATTACATAGCGGAGAAGGTACGGTGGGATTTGAAATGGTCGGTAATCTGTTCTTTAACGTGGTTTTCGAAGACCTTAGAAAGACAGGGTAGGATAGATATAGGTCTTTTGCAGTTTGGGTCCAGAGTGTCACCCCCTTTGAAGAGGGGGATGACCGCAGCAGCTTTCCAATCTTTGGGAAATCAATCTTTGGGTCATCACCAACGAAGTATCATGGTCCAATCACACCAAGACAGTTGTGAAGAAGGCAGGAGACTGAAAGGATTTGTCATGGGTCCCCAGATCCTCCAACAGTTCTACAGCTGCATCCTGACCAGTTGCATCACCACCTGGTATGGCAACTGCTCAGCATCTGACAATAAGGCTGTCATGTTTTGTCATTGATTATCATGTCTTGTCCCTGTGCTTCCCCTTCTATTCGTTTCCCTCTGCTGGTCTTATTAGGTTCTTTCCCTCTTTCTATCCCTCTCTCTCCCCCTCCCTCTCTCACTCTCTCGCTCTCTCTTCTCTCTATCGTTCCGTTCCTGCTCCCAGCTGTTCCTATTCCCCTAATCAATCATTTAGTCTTCCCACACCTGTTCCCGATCCTTTTCCCTGATTAGAGTCCCTATTTCTCTCCTTGTTTTCCGTTCCTGCCCTGTCGGATCCTTGTCTATATTCACCGTGCTGTGTCTATGTATTGCCCTGTCGTGTCGTGTTTCCCTCAGATGCTGCGTGGTGAGCAGGTGTCTGAGTCTGCTAGGTTCAAGTGCCTTCCCGAGGCAACCTGCAGTTCTTGATCAAGTCTCCAGTCTGTTCTCGTCTTTACGAGTAGTATTATGCTTTTTGTTTTGTAAAGTATCTTTACTGGATTAAAGACTCTGTTTTCGCCAAGTCGCTTTTGGGTCCTCATTCACCAGCATAACAGAAGGATCCGACCAAGGAATGGACCCAGCGACTACAGATGCTCGTAACACTGCCGTCGAGATCCAAGGAGCCATGCTCGGCAGACATGAGCAGGAATTGTCTGCTGCTCGCCATGCCGTGGAGAACCTGGCCGCTCAGGTTTCCGACCTCTCTGGACAGTTCCAGAGTCTTCGTCTCGTGCCACCTGTTACTTCCTGGCCTGCCGAGCCTCCGGAACCTAGGGTTAATAACCCACCTTGCTACTCCGGGCAGCCCACGGAGTGCCGCTCCTTTCTCACCCAGTGTGATATTGTGTTCTCTCTCCAACCCAACACATACCCTAGCGAGAGAGCTCGGGTTGCTTACGTCATTTCACTCCTTACTGGCCGGGCTCGAGAGTGGGGCACAGCTATCTGGGAGGCAAGGGCTGATTGTTCTAACAATTACCAGAACTTTAAAGAGGAGATGATTCAGGTTTTTGACCGTTCAGTTTTTGGTAGGGAGGCTTCTAGGGCCCTGGCTTCCCTATGCCAAGGTGATCGATCCATAACGGATTACTCTATAGAGTTTCGCACTCTTGCTGCCTCTAGTGACTGGAACGAGCCGGCGCTGCTCGCTCGTTTTCTGGAGGGACTCCACGCAGTGGTCAAAGATGAGATTCTCTCTCGGGAGGTTCCTTCCAGTGTGGACTCTTTGATTGCTCTCGCCATCCGCATAGAACGACGGGTAGATCTTCGTCACCAAGCTCGTGGAAGAGAGCTCGCGTCAACGGTGTTTCCCTGCTCCGCATCGCAACCATCTCCCTCCTCTGGCTCAGAGACTGAGCCCATGCAGCTGGGAGGTATTCGCATCTCGACCAAGGAGAGGGAACGGAGGATCACCAACCGCCTGTGCCTCTTGCGGATTTGATGGACATTTTGTCAATTCATGTCCAGTAAAGGCCAGAGCTCATCAGTAAGCGGAGGGCTACTGGTGAGCGCTACTACTCAGGTCTCTTCATCTAGATCATGTACTACTATGTCGGTCCATCTACGCTGGACCGGTTCGGGTGCTACATGCAGTGCCTTGATTGACTCTGGGGCTGAGGGTTGTTTCATGGACGAAGCATGGGCTCGGAAACATGACATTCCTTTCAGACAGTTAGACAAGCCTACGCCCATGTTTGCCTTAGATGGTAGTCATCTTCCCAGTATCAGATTTGAGACACTACCTTTAACTCTCACAGTATCTGGTAACCACAGTGAGACTATTTCTTTTTTGATTTTTCGTTCACCTTTTACACCTGTTGTTTTGGGTCATCCCTGGCTAGTATGTCATAATCCTTCTATTAATTGGTCTAGTAATTCTATCCTATCCTGGAACGTTTCTTGTCATGTGAAGTGTTTAATGTCTGCCATCCCTCCCATTTCTTCTGTCCCCACTTCTCAGGAGGAACCTGGCGATTTGACAGGAGTGCCGGAGGAATATCATGATCTGCGCACGGTCTTCAGTCGGTCCCGAGCCAACTCCCTTCCTCCTCACCGGTCGTATGATTGTAGTATTGATCTCCTTCCGGGGACCACTCCTCCTCGGGGTAGACTATACTCTCTGTCGGCTCCCGAACGTAAGGCTCTCGAGGATTATTTATCTGTGTCTCTTGACGCCGGTACCATAGTGCCTTCTTCCTCTCCGGCCGGGGCGGGGTTCTTTTTGTTAAGAAGAAGGACGGTACTCTGCGCCCCTGCGTGGATTATCGAGGGCTGAATGACATAACGGTTAAGAATCGTTATCCGCTTCCCCTTATGTCATCAGCCTTCGAGATTCTGCAGGGAGCCAGGTGCTTTACTAAGTTGGACCTTCGTAACGCTTACCATCTCGTGCGCATCAGAGAGGGGGACGAGTGGAAAACGGCGTTTAACACTCCGTTAGGGCATTTTGAGTACCGGGTTCTGCCGTTTGGTCTCGCCAATGCGCCAGCTGTTTTTCAGGCATTAGTTAATGATGTTCTGAGAGACATGCTGAACATCTTTGTTTTTGTCTATCTTGACGATATCCTGATTTTTTCACCGTCACTCGAGATTCATGTTCAGCACGTTCGACGTGTTCTACAGCGCCTTTTAGAGAATTGTCTCTACGTAAAGGCTGAGAAGTGCTCTTTTCATGTCTCCTCCGTTACTTTTCTCGGTTCCGTTATTTCCGCTGAAGGCATTCAGATGGATTCCGCTAAGGTCCAAGCTGTCAGTGATTGGCCCGTTCCAAGGTCACGTGTCGAGTTGCAGCGCTTTTTAGGTTTCGCTAATTTCTATCGGCGTTTCATTCGTAATTTCGGTCAAGTTGCTGCCCCTCTCACAGCTCTTACTTCTGTCAAGACGTGTTTTAAGTGGTCCGGTTCCGCCCAGGGAGCTTTTGATCTTCTAAAAGAACGTTTTACGTCCGCTCCTATCCTCGTTACTCCTGACGTCACTAGACAATTCATTGTCGAGGTTGACGCTTCAGAGGTAGGCGTGGGAGCCATTCTATCCCAGCGCTTCCAGTCTGACGATAAGGTTCATCCTTGCGCTTATTTTTCTCATCGCCTGTCGCCATCTGAGCGCAACTATGATGTGGGTAACCGTGAACTGCTCGCCATCCGCTTAGCCCTAGGCGAATGGCGACAGTGGTTGGAGGGGGCGACCGTTCCTTTTGTCGTTTGGACAGACCATAAGAACCTTGAGTACATCCGTTCTGCCAAACGACTTAATGCCCGTCAAGCTCGTTGGGCGTTGTTTTTCGCTCGTTTCGAGTTTGTGATTTCTTACCGTCCGGGTAGCAAAAACACCAAGCCTGATGCCTTATCCCGTCTGTTTAGTTCTGCTGTGGCTTCTACTGATCCCGAGGGGATTCTTCCTTATGGGCGTGTTGTCGGGTTGACAGTCTGGGGAATTGAAAGACAGGTTAAGCAAGCACTCACGCACACTGCGTCGCCGCGCGCTTGTCCTAGTAACCTCCTTTTCGTTCCTGTTTCCACTCGTCTGGCTGTTCTTCAGTGGGCTCACTCTGCCAAGTTAGCTGGTCATCCCGTTGTTCGAGGCACTCTTGCGTCTATTCGCCAGCGCTTTTGGTGGCCGACTCAGGAGCGTGACACGCGCCGTTTCGTGGCTGCTTGTTCGGACTGCGCGCAGACTAAGTCGGGTAACTCTCCTCCTGCCGGTCGTCTCAGACCGCTCCCATTCCTTCTCGACCATGGTCTCACATCGCCCTAGACTTCATTACCGGTCTGCCTTTGTCTGCGGGGAAGACTGTGATTCTTACGGTTGTCGATAGGTTCTCTAAGGCGGCACATTTCATTCCCCTCGCTAAACTTCCTTCCGCTAAGGAGACGGCACAAATCATTATCGAGAATGTGTTCAGAATTCATGGCCTCCCGTTAGACGCCGTTTCAGACAGAGGCCCGCAATTCACGTCACAGTTTTGGAGGGAGTTCTGTCGTTTGATTGGTGCGTCCGTCAGTCTCTCTTCCGGGTTTCATCCCCAGTCTAACGGTCAAGCAGAGAGGGCCAATCAGACGATTGGTCGCATACTACGCAGCCTTTCTTTCAGAAACCCTGCGTCTTGGGCAGAACAGCTCCCCTGGGCAGAATACGCTCACAACTCGCTTCCTTCGTCTGCTACCGGGTTATCTCCGTTTCAGAGTAGTCTGGGTTACCAGCCTCCTCTGTTCTCATCCCAGCTTGCCGAGTCCAGCGTTCCCTCCGCTCAAGCGTTTGTCCAACGTTGTGAGCGCACCTGGAGGAGGGTGAGGTCTGCACTTTGCCGTTACAGGGCACAGACTGTGAGAGCCGCCAATAAACGCAGGATTAAGAGTCCAAGGTATTGTTGCGGCCAGAGAGTGTGGCTTTCCACTCGCAACCTTCCTCTTACGACAGCTTCTCGTAAGTTGACTCCGCGGTTCATTGGTCCGTTCCGTGTCTCCCAGGTCGTCAATCCTGTCGCTGTGCGACTGCTTCTTCCGCGACATCTTCGTCGCGTCCATCCTGTCTTCCATGTCTCCTGTGTCAAGCCCTTTCTTCGCACCCCCGTTCGTCTTCCCTCCCCCTCCCGTCCTTGTCGAGAGCACACCTATTTACAAGGTACGTAAGATCATGGACATGCGTTCTCGGGGACGGGGTCACCAATACTTAGTGGATTGGGAGGGTTACGGTCCTGAGGAGAGGAGTTGGGTTCCGTCTCGGGACGTGCTGGACCGTTCGCTTATTGATGATTTCCTCCGTTGCCGCCAGGGTTCCTCCTCGAGTGCGCCAGGAGGAGCTCGGTGAGTGGGGGTACTGTCATGTTTTGTCATTGATTATCATGTCTTGTCCCTGTGCTTCCCCTTCTATTCGTTTCCCTCTGCTGGTCTTATTAGGTTCTTTCCCTCTTTCTATCCCTCTCTCCCCCTCCCTCTCTCACTCTCTCGCTCTCTCTTCTCTCTATCGTTCCGTTCCTGCTCCCAGCTGTTCCTATTCCCCTAATCAATCATTTAGTCTTCCCACACCTGTTCCCGATCCTTTTCCCTGATTAGAGTCCCTATTTCTCTCCTTGTTTTCCGTTCCTGCCCTGTCGGATCCTTGTCTATATTCACCGTGCTGTGTCTATGTATTGCCCTGTCGTGTCGTGTTTCCCTCAGATGCTGCGTGGTGAGCAGGTGTCTGAGTCTGCTAGGTTCAAGTGCCTTCCCGAGGCAACCTGCAGTTCTTGATCAAGTCTCCAGTCTGTTCTCGTCTTTACGAGTAGTATTATGCTTTTTGTTTTGTAAAGTATCTTTACTGGATTAAAGACTCTGTTTTCGCCAAGTCGCTTTTGGGTCCTCATTCACCAGCATAACAAAGGCGCAACAGAAGGTAGTGCGAATGGCCCAGTACATCCCTGGGGCCAAGCTTCCAGCCATCCAGGACCTATATAATAGGCGTGTCAGAGGAAAGTCCCAACATTTGTCAGAAACTCCAGTCACCCAAGTCATAGACTGTTTTCTCTGCTACTGCACGGCAAGATGTTCCAGAGTGCCAGGTCTAGGACCAAAAGGCTCTTTAACGTATTCAACCCCCAAGTCATAGACTGTTTTCTCTGCTACTGCACGGCAAGATGTTCCAGAGTGCCAGGTCTAGGACCAAAAGGCTCTTTAACGTATTCAACCCCCAAGTCATAGACTGTTTTCTCTGCTACTGCACGGCAAGATGTTCCAGAGTGCCAGGTCTAGGACCAAAAGGCTCTTTAACGTATTCTACCCCCAAGCCATAAGACTGTTTTCTCTGCTACTGCACGGCAAGATGTTCCGGAGTGCCAGGTCTAGGACCAAAAGGCTCTTTAACGTATTCTACCCCCAAGTCATAGACTGTTTTCTCTGCTACTGCACGGCAAGATGTTCCGGAGTGCCAGGTCTAGGACCAAAAGGCTCTTTAACGTATTCTACCCCCAAGTCATAGACTGTTTTCTCTGCTACTGCACGGCAAGATGTTCCGGAGTGCCAGGTCTAGGACCAAAAGGCTCTTTAACGTATTCAACCCCCAAGTCATAGACTGTTTTCTCTGCTACTGCACGGCAAGATGTTCCGGAGTGCCAGGTCTAGGACCAAAAGGCTCTTTAACGTATTCTACCCCCAAGCCATAAGACTGTTTTCTCTGCTACTGCACGGCAAGATGTTCCGGAGTGCCAGGTCTAGGACCAAAAGGCTCTTTAACGTATTCAACCCCCAAGTCATAGACTGTTTTCTCTGCTACTGCACGGCAAGATGTTCCGGAGTGCCAGGTCTAGGACCAAAAGGCTCTTTAACGTATTCTACCCCCAAGTCATAGACTGTTTTCTCTGCTACTGCACGGCAAGATGTTCCGGAGTGCCAGGTCTAGGACCAAAAGGCTCTTTAACGTATTCTACCCCCAAGCCATAAGACTGCTGAACAATTAAACAAATGGCCCCAGGACTATTTACATTGACCCCCCACCACCCTATAATCAAATTACCACCTGACTATTTACATTGACCCCCCACCACCCTATAATCAAATTACCACCTGAATATTTACATTGACCCCCCACCACCCTATAATCAAATTACCACCTGAATATTTACATTGACCCTCCCATAATCAAATGACGACCTGACTATTTACATTGACCCCCCCATTTGTTTCGTACACTGCTGCAACTCACTATTTATTATCTATGCCTAGTCACTTCACCCCTACCTACATCTAAAAATGACCTTGAATAACCAGTACCCCCGGTATATAGCCTTGTTACTGTTATTTCATTATGTTACTTTTTAAACTAATTTTCCTATTTAGTTTATTTAGAAAATATTTTGTTAACTCTTCTTGAACTGCACTGTTCTTCATGTTGAGGTCGACACTTCAGCGCATGTGACAAATAAAGTTTGATTTGATTTTGATTCAATTTATTTTTCATTTAAAAATGTTTTGTTACTGAACACAGCCCAGTCTCCACATAGGTAAATATGTTGCATATTGACTTAACAACAATCTTCAGTGTCTTTGAAAAAAAAATGATAGGGATCTTGTCTGTGTCCTCCTCTCCACCCTGACCTCCAGGTTGGTCTGTGTTGGGTTCTGTGACCTCCTCTCCACCCTGACCTCCAGGTTGGTCTGTATTGGGTTCTGTGACCTCCTCTCCACCCTGACCTCCAGGTTGGTCTGTGTTGGGTTCTGTGACCTCCTCTCCACCCTGACCTCCAGGTTGGTCTGTGTTGGGTTCTGTGACCTCCTCTCCACTATGACCTCCAGGTTGGTCTGTGTTGGGTTCTGTGACCTCCTCTCCACTATGACCTCCAGGTTGGTCTGTGTTGGGTTCTGTGACCTCCTCTCCACCCTGTCCTCCAGGTTGGTCTGTGTTGGGTTCTGTGCTGTGACCTCATCTCCACCCTGACCTCCAGGTTGGTCTGTGTTGGGTTCTGTGACCTCCTCTCCAC